>NC_136057.1:804767621-804840121 GCF_964261635.1 Lissotriton helveticus | reverse complement strand
GACCGGACCCGGGGCTTGAACTCCATCTGGCCAGGCCCCGAGGGTGCTGGAGCCCCCTGTCCCGCAGGCCACCAGTGGGTCCGGGCGCTGGGGACGGGGCTCCACCGGGGCCCGGGGAGGCTCTCCCCAGCCTGGCTAGGGTTCAGAAGGTGGGACCGGACCCGGGGCTTGAACTCCATCTGGCCAGGCCCCGAGGGTGCTGGAGCCCCCTGTCCCGCAGGCCACCAGTGGGTCCGGGCGCTGGGGACGGGGCTCCACCGGGGCCCGGGGAGGCTCTCCCCAGCCTGGCTAGGGTTCGGAAGGTGGGACCGGACCCGGGGCTTGAACTCCATCTGGCCAGGCCCCGAGGGTGCTGGAGCCCCCTGTCCCGCAGGCCACCAGTGGGTCCGGGTGCTGGGGACGGGGCTCCACCGGGGCCCGGGGAGGCTCTCCCCAGCCTGGCTAGGGTTCGGAAGGTGGGACCGGACCCGGGGCTTGAACTCCATCTGGCCAGGCCCCGAGGGTGCTGGTGCCCCTCCATCCAGCAATCCGGCCGGGGGTCTGGGGCGCCCGGGACGGAGGGTCCACCGGGGGCCCAGGGGAGGCTCTCCCCGGCCCGGCCTAGGGTTCGGAAAGCCGGGACTGGGGCCGGGGACCGGGCCCGGGGCTTGAGCCCCGTCCGGCAGGGCCCAGTGGTGCGGGAATCCCCCCTCCGTCCTGCAAGCCGGCCGGGGGTCAGAGGCGCCGGAGCCCTGGAGCCCTGCAGCCCCAGAGACCTGCAGCTCTGCAGCCCCCGGAACCCTGCAGCCCCAGAGCCCTGCAGCTCCGGGGCAGGCAGATTGGCGTCATTTTGGTCCCGGCCATCTGGTCGCCCCTCTCGCCTCGGCCATCTGGTCGCCCTCGAAGTCATGATGAGGTGCCATTCGCCTCCCGGATCCCAGCGAGGGCTCCAGGAGGTCGGGTACTTTCGCGCCTTGGGTCCCCTCTGTCACATCGTGTGCACAGATTGCAAGAAAGTGGGGTAATTTCCCTCCGGATTACTAGGGACAGGGTACGCCCGGACACCCCTCCAAGGCTGGTGGTTCTCTGCCATGGGGACCAGATGGGCTATGCCTGGGCAACACCTCCCTAGGCCACCCGGGGCTTCCTTCCTCCAGGCCAACTGCATGTCAAATTGCCCAGGACGGGCTCCATGGCTCCTGGGCAGTCGTCCCCCGGGCGTCCGGGGCTCCATCCAGGCTGACGGCATGGAAAAGTGCCCAGGACAGGCTCCATGCGTTCCGGGCATTCATCCCCCGGGCGTCCGGGGCTCCACCTAGGCTGACGGTATGGAAGAGTGCCCAGGTCGGGCTCCATGGTTTTCACGGTGGTCCTCCCCTGGGTGTCTGGGGGCTCCAGGCCGAATGCATGGAAAAGTGCCCAGGACGGGCTCCATGCGTCTCGGGCATTCATCCCCTGGGCGTCCGGGGCTCCATCCAGGCTGACGGTATGGCAGAGTGCCCAGGTCGGGCTCCATGGTTTTCACGGTGGTCCTCCCCTGGGTGTCTGGGGGCTCCAGGCACGGAAAAGTGCCCAGGACGGGCTCCATGCGTCCCGGGCATTCGTCCCCTGGGCGTCCGGGGCTCCATCCAGGCTGACGGCATGGCAGAGTGCCCGGGTCGGGCTCCATGGGTCCCGGGCAGCCCTCCCCCCGGGCGTCCGGGGCTCCCACCTCCAGGCCGACAGCATGTCAAAGTGCCCAGGACGGGCTCCATGGGTCCCGGGCAGACCTCCCCCGGGCATCCGGGGCACCCATCTCCATGAGGCCAACGGCATTGGCAAAGTACCCGGGAAGGGCTCCATGGGTCCCGGGTAGACCTCCCCCGGGCGTGCGGGGCACCCATCTCCATGAGGCCAACGGCATTGGCAAAGTACCCAGGACGGGCTCCATGGGTCCCGGGCAGACCTCCCCCGGGCGTGCGGGGCACCCATCTCCATGAGGCCAACGGCATTGGCAAAGTACCCGGGAAGGGCTCCATGGGTCCCGGGTAGACCTCCCCCGGGCATCCGGGGCAACCATCTCCATGAGGCCAACGGCACTGGCAAAGTACCCAGGACGGGCTCCATGGGTCCCGGGCAGACCTCCCCCGGGCGTCCGGGGCACCCATCTCCATGAGGCCAACGGCATTGGCAAAGTACCCGGGAAGGGCTCCATGGGTCCCGGGTAGACCTCCCCCGGGCGTCCGGGGCACCCATCTCCATGAGGCCAACGGCATTGGCAAAGTACCCGGGAAGGGCTCCATGGGTCCCGGGTAGACCTCCCCCGGGCGTCCGGGGCACCCATCTCCATGAGGCCAACGGCATTGGCAAAGTACCCAGGACGGGCTCCATGGGTCCCGGGCAGACCCCACCCGGGCGTCCGGGGCTCCCACCTCCAGGCCGACGGAATGTCAAAGTACCCAGGACAGGCTCCATGGGTCCCGGGCAGCTTCCCCCGGGCGTCCGGGGCACCCACCTCCAGGCCGACGGCATGTCAAAGTACCCAGGACGGGCTCCACGGGTCCCGGGCATTCCTCCCCCAGGTCGTCCGGGCCCTAGAGCTCCGGTGGTCGAACCTGCGCCTGAGGCCCAGCCGGGGTCCAAGAGCCCTGCCTTGCGTGGGCAGGCAGTCAGGAACCCTACCGCGAAGGCTTGGGATGGATGGGGAGCTGGGAGTCCTTTCGATCCCGGCCATCTGGTCGCCCGCGATGCTTTCCAATGGGGAGACCAGATGGCCGGGCTTCCCTGGAAGTCCCGATGAGATGCCATTCGCCTCCCGGATCCCAGCTAGGGCTCCATGAGGTCGGGTTCTTTTATGCCTTGGGTCCCCTCTGTCACCTCGCGTGCACGGATTGCAAGAAAGGGGGGTAATTTCCCTCCGGATTACTAGGGGCAGGGTACGCCCGGACACCCCTCCAGGGCTGGTGGTTCTCTGCCCGGGGGACCAGATGAGATATGCCTGGGCAACACCTCCCCCGGGCGTCTGGGGGCTCCATTCTCCGGGCCAACGGCATGGCTCAATGCCCAGGACGGGCTCCACGTGTCCCGGACAGACCTCCCCTGGGCGTCCGGGGCACCCATCTCCAGGAGGCCAAAGGGATGGCAAAGTACCCGGGAAGGGCTCCACGGGTCCCGGGCAGCCTTCCCTCCCGGGCGTCCGGGGCACCCACCTCCAGGCCGACGGCATGTCAAAGTACCCAGGACGGGCTCCACGGGTCCCGGGCATTCCTCCCCCAGGTCGTCCGGGCCCTAGAGCTCCGGTGGTCGAACCTGCGCCTGAGGCCCAGCCGGGGTCCAAGAGCCCTGCCTTGCGTGGGCAGGCAGTCAGGAACCCTACCGCGAAGGCTTGGGATGGATGGGGAGCTGGGAGTCCTTTCGATCCCGGCCATCTGGTCGCCCGCGATGCTTTCCAATGGGGCGACCAGATGGCCGGGCTTCCCTGGAAGTCCCGATGAGATGCCATTCGCCTCCCGGATCCCAGCTAGGGCTCCATGAGGTCGGGTTCTTTTATGCCTTGGGTCCCCTCTGTCACCTCGCGTGCACGGATTGCAAGAAAGGGGGGTAATTTCCCTCCGGATTACTAGGGGCAGGGTACGCCCGGACACCCCTCCAGGGCTGGTGGTTCTCTGCCCGGGGGACCAGATGAGATATGCCTGGGCAACACCTCCCCCGGGCGTCTGGGGGCTCCATTCTCCGGGCCAACGGCATGGCTCAATGCCCAGGACGGGCTCCACGTGTCCCGGACAGACCTCCCCTGGGCGTCCGGGGCACCCATCTCCAGGAGGCCAAAGGGATGGCAAAGTACCCGGGAAGGGCTCCACGGGTCCCGGGCAGCCTTCCCCCCCGGGCGTCCGGGGCTCCCACCTCCAGGCCGACGGCATGTCACACTGCCCAGGACGGGCTCCATGGGCCCCGGACAGACCTCCCCCGGGCGTCCGGGGCAACCATCTCCAGGAGGCCAACGGGATGGCAAAGTACCCGGGAAGGGCTCCACGGGGCCCGGGCAGCCTTCCCCCCGGCGTCCGGGGCTCCCACCTCCAGGCCGACGGCATGTCACACTGCCCAGGACGGGCTCCATGGGCCCCGGACAGACCTCCCCCGGGCGTCCGGGGCACCCATCTCCAGGAGGCCAACGGGATGGCAGAGTAACCGGGAAGGGCTCCATGGGTCCCGGGCAGCCCTCCCCCGGGCGTCCGGGGCTCCCACCTCCAGGCCGACGGCATGTCAAAGTGCCCAGGACGGGCTCCATGAGGCCGGGACAGTCCTCCCCCGGGCGTCCGGGACACCCATCTCCATGAGGCCAACGGCATTGGCAAAGTACCCAGGATGGGCTCCATGGGTCCTGGGCAGACCTCCCCCCCGGGCGTCCGGGGCTCCCACCTCCAGGCCGACGGAATGTCAAAGTACCCAGGACGGGCTCCATGGGTCCCGGGCAGCTTCCCCCCGGGCGTCCGGGGCACCCACCTCCAGGCCAGCGGCATGTCAAAGTACCCAGGACGGGCTCCACGGGTCCCGGGCATTCCTCCCCCAGGTCGTCCGGGCCCTAGAGCTCCGGTGGTCCAACCTGCGCCTGAGGCCCAGCCGGGGTCCAAGAGCCCTGACCTTGCGTGGGCAGGCAGTCAGGAACCCTACCGCGAAGGCTTGGGATGGATGGGGAGCTGGGAGTCCTTTCGATCCCGGCCATCTGGTCGCCCGCGATGCTTTCCAATGGGGCGACCAGATGGCCGGGCTTCCCTGGAAGTCCCGATGAGGTGCCATTCGCCTCCCGGATCCCAGCTAGGGCTCCATGAGGTCGGGTTCTTTTACGCCTTGGGTCCCCTCTGTCACCTCGCGTGCACGGATTGCAAGAAAGGGGGGTAATTTCCCTCCGGATTACTATGGACAGGGTACGCCCGGACACCCCTCCAGGGCTGGTGGTTCTCTGCCCGGGGGACCAGATGAGATATGCCTGGGCAACACCTCCCCCGGGCGTCTGGGGGCTCCATTCTCTGGGCCAACGGCATGGCTCAATGCCCAGGACGGGCTCCACGTGTCCCGGACAGCCCGCCCCTGGGCGTCCGGGGCACCCATCTCCAGGAGGCCAATGGGATGGCAAAGTACCCGGGAAGGGCTCCACGGGTCCCGGGCAGCCTTCCCCCCGGGCGCCCGGGGCTCCCACCTCCAGGCCGACGGCATGTCACACTGCCCAGGACGGGCTCCATGGGCCCCGGACAGACCTCCCCCGGGCGTCCGGGGCACCCATCTCCAGGAGGCCAACGGGATGGCAAAGTACCCGGGAAGGGCTCCACGGGTCCCGGGCAGCCTTCCCCCGGGCGTCCGGGGCTCCCACCTCCAGGCCGACGGCATGTCACACTGCCCAGAACGGGCTCCATGGGCCCCGGACAGACCTCCCCCGGGCGTCCGGGGCACCCATCTCCAGGAGGCCAACGGGATGGCAGAGTAACCGGGAAGGGCTCCATGGGTCCCGGGCAGCCCTCCCCCGGGCGTCCGGGGCTCCCACCTCCAGGACGACGGCATGTCAAAGTGCCCAGGGCGGGCTCCACGGGCCCCGGGCAGCCCTCCCCCCGGGCGTTCGGGGCACACATCTCCAGGAGGCCAACGGCGTTGCAAAGTACCTGGAAAGGGCTCCACGGGTACCGGGCAGTCCTCCCCCGGGCATCCGGGGCACCCATCTCCATGAGGCCAACGGCATTGGCAAAGTACCCGGGAAGGGCTCCACGGGTCCCGACCAGGCTTCCCACGGGCGTCCCGGGCACCCTCCTCCAGGCCGACGGCATGTCAAAGTGTCCAGGATGGGCTCCATGGGTCCCGGGCAGCCCGCTCCCGGGCGTCCGGGGCTCCCACCTCCAGGCCGACGGCATGTCAAAGAGCCCAGGACGGGATCCACGGGTACCGGGCAGTCCTCCCCCGGGCGTCCGGGGCTCCCATCTCCAGGCCAACGGCATGGCTCAATGCCCAGGACGGGCTCCATGGGTCCCGCGCAGGCCTCCCCCGGACGCGTCCGGGGCAACCATCTCCATGAGGCCAACGGCATTGGCAAAGTACCCGGGAAGGGCTCCACGGGTCCCGGGCAGGCCTCCCCCGGGCGTCCAGGGCACCCACCTCCAGGCCGACGGCATGTAAAAGTGCCCAGGACCAGTTCCACGGGTCCCGGGCAGTCCTCCCCCGGGCGTCCGGGGCACCCTTCCCCGGGCCAAAGCATTTCAGAATGCCCAGGACGGGCTCCACGGGTCCCGGGCGTCCAGGGCTCCCTTCCCCGGGCCAACGGCTTGTCAGAGTGCCCAGGACGGGCTCCACGGGCCCCGGGCGTCCGGGGCACCCTTCCCCGGGCCAGCGGCATGTCAGAGTGCCCAGGACGAGTTCCACGGGACCCGGGCAGTCCTCCCCCGGTTGTCCCGGGCTCCCTTCCCCGGGCCAAAGCATTTCAGAGTGCCCAGGACGGGCTCCACGGGTCCCGGACGTCCGGGGCTCCCTTCCCCGGGCCAACGGCATACAGGAGTGCCCAGGACGGGCTCCACAGGTCCCGGTCGTCTGGGGCTCCCTTCCCCGGGCCAACAGCTTGTCAGAGTGCCCAGGACGGGCTCCACGGGTCCCGGGCAGTCCTCCCCCGGGCCAACAGCAGGTCAGAGTGCCCAGGACGGGCTCCACGGGTCCCGGGCAGCCCGCCCCCCCCCCCCGGGCGTTCGGGGCACCCATCTCCAGGAGGCCAACAGCGTTGCAAAGTACCCGGGAAGGGCTCCACGGGTCCCGGGCAGTCCTCCCCCGGGCGTCCGGGGGCTCCCTTCTCCAGGCCAACGGCATGGTTCAATGCCCAGGGCGGGCTCCATGTGTCCCGGACAGACCTCCCCCGGGCGTCCGGGGCACCCATCTCCAGGCCAACGGCATGGCTCAATGCCCAGGACGGGCTCCATGGGTCCGGGGAGGCGTCCCATGCGCCTCCGGGCTTGGGAGCCCCGGCTGGGTCCAGGGGCCCGGCCGGGCCCCGGGTCGGGTGCTCCGGCCCTGGTCCCTGTCTCCCAGCCTACCGCACTGCCAAGGGCCTAGGAAGGGGTTCCGTTGTGCCCGGGGAGCCTCCCCTTGCTTGTCTGGGTTCAGGAGCTCTGTCCGGGGCCCCTAGGGGCCCGGGGGGAGGGCGGCCTCCCCACCCCGGGCTCTGTCCTTGGTCCTGCTGCGTGGCAGGGTGCCCGGGACGGGGTCCGGAGGGACCGGGGAGGCGTCCCTAGTGCCTCCGGGCTCCCAGATGGGGCCAGGGGCCCGGGTTGGGTTCCCCTCATCCCCCGGCCTGCCGCACTGCCAAAGCCCGGGACGGGGTTCTGTTGTGCCCGGGGAGCCTCCCCTTGCTTGGCTGGGTCCAGGAGCTCCATCATGAGCACCGCAGCTCCATGCCCAAACCCATTTGAAAACCCGCCGCAGCGAAGGGGTTATAACACCCGGGCAATCAGGGAAAATTTTTTCAGGATTTTTTTTTTTTTTTTATAGCCTTGAGACCTCAGACATACTGTTGAGTCCGGTCTGGGCACTGTTGAACCGCATAATTAAATAAGCCTCTTTCCGTAATAGAATCTCCTCAATGTCCACATGACCTTTCCCCGTGGGCATTGTGAACAATACTGTCCATGTAAAATCAGTTTCCGCATGTTCATGGTCAACAAAATGTTGGACCATCGGGGCAGTGAGTACTTTATTTTTGATCCGCGAACGGTGTTGTGTGATCCTTGTGTTCACTTGCTGGTTAGTCTTGCCGATATACAATTTCTGGCAGCCACAAATGATAGCATAAACGACATTTTTCGTTTTGCAATTTGAGAAGCCTTTATTGGTCCATTTCACGTTCTTGTGTTGGAATTCGCTACCCTCAAGACAGGACCCACATGACACACAATTACCGCATTTGTGGTGTCCAACTATGGGTTTAAGTCCCCATTTCGAAAGTAGATCTTGCTTGGGTCTAGATGTTCTTATGTCGGCACGGACCACATGTTGACCGATGCTTCTGTTCTTTTTATAAGCAAAAATGGGCCGCGGAAATGGACACTCCAATTCCTCCAATAAATGCCAGTTTTTAAGGACCATTTGTCTTATCCGGTGGGTTTCTGGTCCGAAGGTCGTGACGCATACCATTTGTTCCAGGTCACGTTTCACTTTATTTTGTAGTAAACACTCCCTTGGTGTATAACGGGCCCTCTTGTATGAGTGTTTGAGCATCTTTTTTGGATATCCACGGGTAGTCATCTCTTCGCAGAACCTGTGGGCATGGTGATCAAAGTCCTCTATGCTTGAACAGTTTCTGCGGATGCGAAGCAGTTGCCCATACGGTAGGTTGCTTCTCAAGTTACGTGGATGGGCACTCCGATGATGAAGAATTGTGTTCTTATCTGTCTTCTTGCGGAAAAGGGAGGTTTTAAGATGCCCCTCTCTGCAAGTGATTTCAACATCTAGAAAGGTCATGGAACTTTTGCTTTGTTCTAGAGAAAATTTAATATCCTGGTGTTTATTATTCAGCCACTGGTGGAAGGCAATCAGTTCCGTGTGGCTCCCCTGCCACAGGAGCCACACGTCATCGATATACCGTAGCCACTGTCTGATGTTTTTTTGAAAGGGATTATTGTTTTCAATGAACCTTTGTTCATATTGTGCCATAAACAATATGGCTACCTCCGGAGCATAGGGACAACCCATGGCTGTCCCCTTGATTTGCATATAAAATTGATCGTTGAAACGAAAATAATTCTTTTTCAATGTCAATTCCGCAAGTCGTAAAATAAATTTTGTCGGTACTCTATGTGGCCTTTCGCGGGTCTCCAAATACATCTCAATCACCTCAAGCGCCTCGTCTTGAGGGATCTGTGTGTATAAGGACGTAACGTCCATGGTGACCATAATTTCAGATACAGGGTCAAACTCGATGTCCTCAATCTTTAGAAGGAAATCGGTGGTGTCTTTAAGGTAGGACCGCACTCCGCTTACAAAAGGCTTCAAAAAGAAGTCAATGTATTTGGAGATGGGCTCCAAACAAGAATCACATCCCGAGACGATTGGTCACCCCGGGGGGTCAGTCAGATTTTTATGGATTTTCGGCAGGAGGTATAACACCGGGGTGCGTGGGAACTTCTTCACAAGATATTCACTTTCTTTCACTCCTACATACCCACTCTCCTTACCCTCCTGAATTAGATCCATTATCGCTCCCTGAATCTCCTTCACAGGGTCTCCCTGTAGCTTCCTGTACCAAGTCACGTTGTCCACTTGCAGCTGGCCTTCCAGCAGATATTTGTCTTTAGGCCATATCACCACGGCCCCACCCTGATCTGCTGGTTTAATCAAAATCGATTGATCTTCTTGTAAATTCTTCAATGCTTGCCTTTGTCCTTTACTCACATTCGGTTGGACATACTTTCTGCTTTTCTCAAATTTGTTAATGGACGAGATTAAAAGTTGCTCAAAGGCATACACTTGTTTTGGAATATTTTGGCTTGGAATAAAGTTCGACTTGTTTCTAAGCCCAGTTGTCTCGCTGTTCACACTTGGTTGCTGATTAGCAAAAAAAGCCTTCCACCAGTGGCTGAATAATAAACACCAGGATATTAAATTTTCTCTAGAACAAAGCAAAAGTTCCATGACCTTTCTAGATGTTGAAATCACTTGCAGAGAGGGGCATCTTAAAACCTCCCTTTTCCGCAAGAAGACAGATAAGAACACGATTCTTCATCATCGGAGTGCCCATCCACGTAACTTGAGAAGCAACCTACCGTATGGGCAACTGCTTCGCATCCGCAGAAACTGTTCAAGCATAGAGGACTTTGATCACCATGCCCACAGGTTCTGCGAAGAGATGACTACCCGTGGATATCCAAAAAAGATGCTCAAACACTCATACAAGAGGGCCCGTTATACACCAAGGGAGTGTTTACTACAAAATAAAGTGAAACGTGACCTGGAACAAATGGTATGCGTCACGACCTTCGGACCAGAAACCCACCGGATAGGACAAATGGTCCTTAAAAACTGGCATTTATTGGAGGAATTGGAGTGTCCATTTCCGCGGCCCATTTTTGCTTATAAAAAGAACAGAAGCATCGGTCAACATGTGGTCCGTGCCGACATAAGAACATCTAGACCCAAGCAAGATCTACTTTCGAAATGGGGACTTAAACCCATAGTTGGACACCACAAATGCGGTAATTGTGTGTCATGTGGGTCCTGTCTTGAGGGTAGCGAATTCCAACACAAGAACGTGAAATGGACCAATAAAGGCTTCTCAAATTGCAAAACGAAAAATGTCGTTTATGCTATCATTTGTGGCTGCCAGAAATTGTATATCAGCAAGACTAACCAGCAAGTGAACACAAGGATCACACAACACCGTTCGCGGATCAAAAATAAAGTACTCACTGCCCCGATGGTCCAACATTTTGTTGACCATGAACATGCGGAAACTGATTTTACGTGGACAGTATTGTTCACAATGCCCACGGGGAAAGGTCATGTGGACATTGAGGAGATTCTATTACGGAAAGAGGCTTATTTAATTATGCGGTTCAACAGTGCCCAGACCGGACTCAACAGTATGTCTGAGGTCTCAAGGCTATAAAAAAAATGTTTCCTGAAAATTTTTTCCCTGATTGCCCGGGTGTTTTAAGTGCTCCTTCTGACTTTTGAGACATATTTGTCTCTTAACTCTAACTACAGGCACCACAAGCCCATGCGCTGGGCTTTCGTCTATATCCCCGCCCCCAAGAAGATGGCGGCTGCTGTCTTTGTAGCATTTGGACAGTTCGGAGCTTTGGGCGCATGATTTAAACGGTAAGCCTCTGTGCAAACAAGCGCATTTGGAAACCCCTTTTTCCCAGAGGGAACGGAAAAGTAATTGGTTTCTTTTTCCTAGTGTGAGGTGACGTGTGAATTACACGAGCGTCAAGGCGTTCTCTCGCCGACTGCTCTAGAAGCAACACACCAGCCAGGAGAGCGAAGTGTGACATTCGTGTCACATTACACATTGACACCAAGATTTTATTTTCCCCATTGCAGCTAAACACCCCGAATGAATAATTCCATGTATTAAGGTCAGTACCCAGTCATTGGGTCTTCATTATTATTTTTTGAGCACCGTTTTATAAAAAGCACCATGAATGTTTTTCACAAATTCCATTAGCTTCACTACAGTGTGTGGGATATCACTGTTGTACTGTGTTGTTATAAGAACGTGTTTCTATTTAGGGACCACTTCTTTTTTGAATACTGATTGTGACTTATGATTATTGTTTTTAGAGCTTATGAAGTCCCCTGAGGAAGGGCGTTTTCGCTTGAAATGCATTGGGCAACTATAATAATGCGAAAAAAATGTTTTTGAGACATGGAATATGTTGAACAGTCATGAATATAATGACATACCTTTAACAAAATGAGAAATAAATGAACTATTCAATATGATAAGATTTGCACGAAAATTTATGAAAGTTTGAAAAGGAGTGCATGGACGGAATGCATCTTGTGTTCACAGGATACATAGTCCAATAACGATATATCTCGATCTTGGAAGCCCAGCAAGATTACCATCCATTGCACCAACGACAGCATTACACACATTAAACAACCTCTTAAAACAACTACCTAGGAGTGCGGGACCCACAACAAATTATTTCCAACATTTTGTTGACCATGAACATGCGGAAACTGATTTTACGTGGACAGTATTGTTCACAATGCCCACGGGGAAAGGTCATGTGGACATTGAGGAGATTCTATTACGGAAAGAGGCTTATTTAATTATGCGGTTCAACAGTGCCCAGACCGGACTCAACAGTATGTCTGAGGTCTCAAGGCTATAAAAAAAATGTTTCCTGAAATTTTTTTCCCTGATTGCCCGGGTGTTTTAAGTGCTCCTTCTGACTTTTGAGACATATTTGTCTCTTAACTCTAACTACAGGCACCACAAGCCCATGCGCTGGGCTTTCGTCTATATCCCCGCCCCCAAGAAGATGGCGGCTGCTGTCTTTGTAGCATTTGGACAGTTCGGAGCTTTGGGCGCATGATTTAAACGGTAAGCCTCTGTGCAAACAAGCGCATTTAGAAACCCCTTTTTCCCAGAGGGAACGGAAAAGTAATTGGTTTCTTTTTCCTAGTGTGAGGTGACGTGTGAATTACACGAGCGGCAAGGCGTTCTCTCGCCGACTGCTCTAGAAGCAACACACCAGCCAGGAGAGCGAAGTAGAAGCGCTGAAGCACACGAGCGCAGGTAAACGGGCTGGGGAGCTCTGATGTTTTGCACTTTATGTGTACTCTTCAGCCGTGTCCTATATGCAGAAACCATCTGGGCAATGATTATAAATAGATTAAAGTCCCGTACTCTGTCCTTTCTAGAACGTTGTTTGTTTACACATTAAGAGGTGCCGCTGCAGACCAAGATCGCGGCGGGAGCTAGACCACACGCTATGCTCCGAGGCTGAAGGCACATCAATAAATCTAAACACTGGAAAGGGAGGATTATACAGACCCGTCCAAGGTACGAACATTCTTGTTCTTTCATAGTACACGAGACGAACCTGATTATAACTCCACATACTTAGTGCATTGTTATCTTGCAGATAACACTGGTTTTACATACTGATGACATCATAGGATCACCGCGACAATTGCTACTGATTCATAAACAGGTACAGGAGGGCGACCACAGGGGGAGAGGGGGTTGGTCAACCAGTACTGAACTAAGGTTGGTGACACAGTGCTCTCTTTTTTCTTTTTTCTTTTTTTAATACATTTCACAGAACCCCATTGATTGAGCCCTGATGAGATTCCGTGCACTTTGCTCACGGTTTCGAAACGCGTCGGCAGAATATAAGGAATACATGAACTATACAGGATTAAGTTCTGATCTTGACTAATGATCTGAATTTATATGTGTTCTTTGATTTCTTCTTGGGAACGTGTCTCTATCATTGAGTTGGAGTATTGTGAAATATTGTTTTCTTTTTTGAATACATGAAAAATTTACTTTTTTGTTTAACAAGGCATATTGTGTTTTGTGTTTGTTTTCTAATTGAGTTGTGTTGTTGTGATTTGTCTAGTATGTCATTTTTGTAGAATGTTAAATGTAGGGCGTCTTTCTCAGACATATGTCCATTCTTAAGTATTTAAAATTTCTAAAAGCAAAAGGTATAAATAAAATATACCAAACAAATCTTGAATCTAGTCTGATTCGTTTGCTCAGAGTGATGAGCATCTGAATAGTGGTGGGGTCGGCATCTTGTTGTTTTTCTATAATAATATATGGTCCTGCTGACCCTGCGTCCTGGGACCTACCTCCTCAACTACTCAAGTTATTATATATACAGCATCTCTTCCTTGTACAAGGGAGAGGAGCATTTCGCTGGCACTGCGAGGTTGCTGCATGATGAAATTCCAGCACAGCTGATTCCTGTTTACCCTGAGAAGAGAGATGTCAAGCTTACGATTAAGACGAGCATCCTGATGACACTTACCCACAGGTAATGGGGAGTTAAACAATCTAAACAGGGATTTGCCAGATCACCCACCCTAGGCAAACTAGGTTAAAATGTGCTAGGCAGGATTACACTATAATACAGAACTTAAATGCTCAGACTGTATTCACTGTTATAGCATATTGGTGGAATTGTTCATCTATTTCACTATTCTGATGCTGCTAATTACACTACTCTGTTTCATTAGGAGATAGTCTAATACAAAACTCAGATCACAGAATAAGTTTAATACTAGCAGCACATGAGAGCCTAGCATCTGCACAAGCAGGGGTGTCAGCTACAATTTCACTATTGCAGCAATGCTATTGGCGGCCATGTCTATATAAATAGTCTTGGGACTTTGTCCTTAAATGTGACATCTTCCAGCAGATGAAGGGATCTGGCTGTAGCTCGTCCACCACCGACACCTCTATTGATCTCTAACAAGCCACTCTCTTGTGTTTATCTGGACCACTGCGGCCTCTTACAATCAGATGGGGCTTACAAATACATCTTGTTTGCAGTGGAATCCTGTTCTCGATTCCTGTGGATTTGGCCACATCAATCGGCCCGAACTTTTATAAAGATCAGCAAGTCCTCATCGGGACATTCGCAGTTATCACATTCGGACCAGGGTCCAGCGTTCACCTCTTAGGCTTACAAAGACAACATGGAAAAATTTAGTGCGATTGTGTGGTATTCTCACCCTCCCTATCATCTTGAGGGAAATGCAGTAGTGGAGAGAGGAAACTGGGACTTAAAGCAGTCTTCAACACCTAGGGTACTAGGTTCAGGTCACAGTTGGGTCAATCATATATAAATTGGGTCCAGATAGACCTCAACAATCTGACTAGAAAATCATTGTGTGGGCAGACTCCCTATGAGATCCTGTACAGGGTTAAGACCTCAAGAGTCCCAGTGCAGTGGCACCTGAAACACCATTTGACATCAATGTACGTTTGGATGCTTCACAGAAACAGAACAGCCTCCGGGGCGCACAGCATAAGGTCCAAGTAAAACATGATGTCACTTTTGGAGTGAAGGAAACCCCAGCAACTCCTTGTTGGATCCCCAAGATTGGCAACCTAGTCAGGAGATAATGGACAAGAAAGAATTCAGGCCATTTGAACCTGTCCTGGCTGTTGAAGATACCAGAACTGTACTTTAAGCACCCTTTGCTGGCTGCAAAAGCAAGTGATGTGTGTCAACAGATGTCATCAAACAACAATCTGTGGCTGGTGCTACACAGTAGACCATGTGGGCTCCTGGGTGGTTACCTGTTTCTTCTGACGACCATAGAAGAAGCTTTGACCAGCGATGAAGCTTCTTCCCCCTGGCTGTGGATAGCTCATAATGAGGTGGCACTTCTTTTCTGCTTCATTAACAACTACCTTATAATCAACTTGTATGGAAATACAGATTTCAATGCTGAAACCTAACACGGATGGTGTTTACATAAACTTACCAAAATTTGAGTCATCAGTCATTTCACATACTCATGTGTATTAAGTTGCCTTCTTTCTTACACAGTAACTTTTGACATACATTTGCTTACGACTCTGTGCAAGATAATATTCTCTGAAACTGCATAGCTTAATTTAAATTGTGTAGGCACACTATCACAACACCTTGAATATTCCGTACAGGGGATTAAATTAACCCCTTCCATGCTCATGACGAGCCCAGCTCGTCATGAGTCACAGTGGAGCTGTGCTCATGACGAGCTGGGCTCGTCATAACCGCCGCGGCCCACCCATGCGCGATTGATTCCCCGCCTGTGCGGGAGAATTAATCAGTGGGCGGTGTTGTGACGAGCCCAGCTCGTCATGAGCACAGCTCCACTGTGACTCATGACAAGCTGGGCTCGTCACGAGCACCGCGGCACCGCAGACCACCCCCTCCCCCTGCGCTGTGGGGGAATTACCCCCACGGCGAAGGGGTTAATGTGCCCAAATGTTGTCCGGCAGGTGACTAAGCTTTCACAAATGGATAAATGATAGCAGCCTGACTGGGGCTTTGGCATTGCAGCATGGGTGTTGTTATTATATATAAGCATCACTTTCTTGTTTAAGAGAGTGGAGCATTTTGCTGACACTGCGAAGTTGCTGCATGACAGAATTCCAGCCCAGCTGATTCCTATTTACCCTGCAAAGAGATTAGGACCAAGATGGGCACCCTGATGACACTTACCCACAGGTAATGGAGAGTTTGACCACCCGGACAGTGATTTGGCTGATCACCCACCTTAGGCAAACTTGGTTAGAAAGCGCTAGGGAGGAGTATACTATACTACTGTTCTTTTATGCTTGCATTCATTCTACTGATTATCTTTGCCAGTAACCAAATGAATAGCTTCTAGGTCTGTTACCACAATTTCCTTGGGGATCAGGATTGTCATGTTCAGAGGTTGCACTTGTATTTGTTTCTCTATAAGGTTAGAGGTACAGACGGTGCACTGTGAGTTAGCAGGGATACAGGCCAACATATCCTGAGGGTGTGCACAGAATCAGTCTGGCACAATCCTGATGTTTATGTTGTCCAACAAACGCACAATGTTACCAGAAAGGTACAAGCTGTATGGCAGAGTTTTATGTCTGGCATGATTCAGAGCTTGCGGGCGTGATCCGGCAGTGATGGTGTGGGTCCGAGTTAGGGGGCCACACGGTATTGTTCCATGGGGAGGTATTGTTTCCGAAGATCAGTATTTCGGTCTTTTCCATGGTGAGCTTCAGGAACTTGGTCTTTATCCAGTCGGTGCTACTCTCCATGTAGTTGTGGAAGTTGGTCTTGGTGCTAAAAGGATCTTCTGAGAGCAAGAAGATGAGCTGGGTTTCGTCCGCGTGGGAGATTATGTTGATGCCATGGGTTCTGACGATGCTGGCCCGGGGCGTCAAGTAGGTGTTGAACAGGGTGGGGCTGAGGGAAGATCATTTTTGGATGCTGAAGATGATGCTCTTGGGTTCTGACGTGAAAGGAAATAGGTGGTAATCTCTGGGTTTGTTCCATAAGGAAGGATGCAATCCATTCTAGGCTGTTTCCCTGGATCCTGCGGTGGTGGAGGCTCCTGATTAGAGTGTGGTGGGATACTATGTTGAACGCTGTTGAAAGGTCGAGGTGGCCCAGAGCTGAGGCATTGCCCCATTTGAGGGGAGTCCTGATGTCAGTGGTGGCAATAAGTGCGGTCTCGGTATGGTGGTTGGTGTAGAAGCTGGTCTGGGATGTGTCCAGCAGGTTGTTGTTTTCTAGGTATTGGATGAGTTGTTGGTTGATGGCGTTCTCGAGGACTTTGGCGAGGTAGCAGAGCAGCGAGGTGGGGTAGTAGTTTGTGAGTTTGTGGGGGTGAGTGGAGGGTTTCTTTAGGAGGGGTCTGACTTCTGTGTGTTTCCATTGCTCAGGGAATAAGGCCTTGGAGATGGATTAATTGAGAACTGGGGTGTGTTTGATGCTGATTTACTTACTTCTGAGGTTGAAAAAGTCGTGGGGACAGGGGTCAGTGGGAGGATGGAGTTCATGATGGGCATGGTGTCCTGTGTGGTGCGCTGTTTCCACACAGTGAGCGTGGGATTGTTGGTGATGTCCACTGTTGTGATGGGGCTGTTGAGTTTGGTGGTTTGGGCTTCAAAGTTGCTGTAGATGGTGGATCTCTTGTTGTGGAGTAGTCTGACAGGGTGTCGCAGAGTTTCAGGGAGGGAGGGATTGTGTTTTCTGTGGCTGATAGGCCGGTAAACTCTATGATGATGTTAAAGAACTCTTTGTTTTGGTCGGAGCTGGCCTTGATGCGGTTAGCCAAGCACACTTTTCTGTGTCTTTCAGGAGCCGATGGTATTTGTTGAGGGCTGCTTTGACGGTGACTCAGTCTATAGGATATTTGCTGGTGCGTCATCATCTCTCACGACACTTACAGTTGCATTTCATGGTCTTGAGTCCTTGAGTGTGCCAGAGGGCTTGTGTGATGGATATGATGGTTTTGGAGTGGTGGATCAGAGAGACTCTATCAGAGCCTTTGGTGATACAGGTGGAGAGTTTGTTGACAGCCTGTTCGAGGTTGGTTGTGGGGTTGGGCTGGTTGATGTTGAGGGAGTCTGTCCATTGGGTTTCTGTCACTTTGGTCGACCTGGGTGGGAGGAGCTTAGGGTTTTGTTGGTGGCGCATGGTGCTCCTGTGATGGTGAAGTCGATGGTGGCGTTGTCCGTCCAGGTAGGTTCTGTAAAATGGCTGTACTTACATCGCTGGCTGTGAAGACTGGGTCCAGCGTGTCAAGATAATCTTTTTAAATTTAAAGCTGACCTGTTAGCCATCTCTGACTCGATGATAGCCAATTGCTTACAGCTTAATGCTGCCAAGTCAGAAATTCTTGTGATGGGGAGAGACAGTGCTCCTTGGTCTGAACAGTGGTGGCCTGACAAACTAAAACCTGCACCTCTGCCAAAAAAGGCAGTAAAAAACTTAGGCTTTTGGATAGACAGTGAGCTTTCTGTCGAGGCACAATCCAAGGCCCTAGCGGGATCTTATTTTGGGCTCTTAAGAGGGTTGAAACATCTACTTGGTTATTTTACACCAAAGGTCCGCCAAACTATTCTTCAGGCTACAATCTTATCAAGTTTGTACTATGGTAACTCCCTCTTCTCAGGCACCAATTAATCTTGTATTTCTCGCCTCCAAATAATTCAAAGTGCAGCAGCTCGTGCCCTGCTAGCACTTCCCAAATCGTGTCCGGTTGCAAATCTTTTGCCTGAGCTTCATTGCCTAAGCTTCATTGGTTGCCGATAGTGAAAAGAATTCAGTTTAAGTTTAAATTTTGACACAGCAAGGACCGCCGATTTTGGCGGATCTGCTGGTCCAATATGTGCCAAATTGCCCTCTGCGATCGGCTAACTCTGGTTCGGTCTGTATCCCCCAATTTCACAGAGCCTGAGCAGATGGTCGCTCTTTCAAGGTTCAGGCGGCGCACCTCTGGAACTTCCTCCCGATCTCAATTAGAGGACTTCAGAACCATCTGACATTTCGAAAGGCTATAAAGACCTGGCTTTTCCCAGCGTAGGATGCTCTTCATGTTCTGAAGTGGTCTATCGGCCCTTGCCTAGGTAGCGCTGGGACGCCCCGTCACTGGAGTAGCTATGCGCTGTATAAATTTCAAATAATAATAATAATAATAATAATGTGGCCAGCACTGTGGGTGGAGTCCAGTGACCAGTTGAATGAGGCCGATGTTGCTCATGTTGTGCAGGAACTAGGTGGTGTTGTGGTCTTGGAGGCCACCATGGTAAAAATGGAGGTCACTAAGGAAAAAGAAGTGAGAGCGGGGTGATGAACTCAGGAATGGCATTGCGGAAACCAGGGCGTTGGCCTGGGAGGGTCTGTAAGTGAGGGTGCAGCTGATGGTTGTAATGCCATCAGTTTGAATTCGGAAGTTGAGGTGCTCCATGATGGGTGTGATGTCCTCTCCAGTGGTGGTGCAGCTGGTGGTGTCTTTGTGGATAATGCTGCCTCCCTTATTGTAGGTGCAGTCCCGGTGTACCATCTTGTATCCATTGGGTGCTGTGTTAGCGATGTTGGGGTAGGGGGAGGGGATGAGCCAGGTCTCTGATATGAAAGTGACGTCTGGGGTTGTGATGGTGTCCCAGATCTCGATGGTGGGTTTGCAGCATGATCTGGCTTTGAGCAGGAGACAGTGGAGTGGTTCCATGACAGGTGCCGACAGTGAGGGGGGTGTGGGGAGGATTCCTGTGGGGGCTAGAGGTTCAGAGTTGCATGCAAAGCAACAGTGCACCCAGGTGAAGGGTCCTATGATCGATCCAGGTGATGTGAGGCAGCAGTTGTTGTTGCAGCATCTGGAGCCCAGTTGTAGGCCCAGAAGTATCTGATTCTGTGGGGTCAGAGAACCAGTACCTATACCCAGTAGTGCCTTTTAAGTGGGGTGAAGAATGGTCTTTGAAGGGCACAGTAGCCGTTTCTCCCTAGCCCTGGCTCCAGACTATCAGTAGGGGATAATCAGCCCTTTGCGTGGGGACAGGACACTACCTATTCAGGTGCAAGTGTCAGCTCTTCCCTTCCTTCCTGCTCATGATGGGCGATCAGTATGCAAATGAGTGCTCAGACACACCAAACCTTCCTGTGTTTGTGGCTGTCTAGCGGGAATGCACTTAGTGAAGCTGTCACCCTCCCCAGATGTGTATTGAACTCAGGCTGCAGCCACGCTGTGCAGTAAGAGCAGAGAAATGTCCCCTTTCTAAAAGTGGCATTTCTAAAATAGTAATGTTAAATCTAACTTTACCAGTAAATAGTATTTATCATTACCATCCGAAGATATAACACATGACAAAGCCATTTCTTTCTAATCAGGAATTACAACTTAAAAGTGTATTAAGGAATCCCCAATGTTAACCTATGAGAGGAGTAGTCCTCACAGTAGAGAAAAACACATTTAGGGTTTGTCACTAGCAGGACATGCAACATTTGCAAGTACATGTCCTATGTTTTACTTATACAGCATCCTGTCCCATAGGCTTCCTAGGGACTACCTTAGGAGTGACTTATGTGTAATAAACCGGTGAGTTTAAGGCAATGGAAAGGATTTTAAATACCAAGTTGAAGTGACAATAGACTGCACACACAGGCCCTGAAGTGGCAGGCCTGAGACAGGTTGAAAGGCTGCTTGTGTGTGTGACACAATCAGTGTTTAAGGCCCACTATTATTTAATATCCAGAACCTGGGTATACGGTATACAACTTTACAAGGGACTTATAAGTAATTTAATATGCCTGTTGTGTATACATCAGGCTGTTTGAATGTCTGTAGTTGCGTTATATAATCTGGTGCTTAAGCTTAAGCCTGTTGTGTATACATCAGGCTGTTTGAATGTCTGTAGTTGCGTTATATAATCTGGTGCTTAAGCTTGGGGGGAGGGAAGGGACACAAAGGCTATTGTTATGGCTAACAAGGTCGGTTGAATGTTGCCAAATTGTGTGTAGTGTTTTATTGATACAGGAGTACAAATATACATCCATGAGAGTAGTGTCACCTCTCTGTTTATAAGTTCTACTGACATAAACTCACCCTCAACAAATAGGTCTCCAAGTGTAGTGATACCCGGGGTTGCTAATTGTTGTTGCACTTTCCGCTCAGAGGACAGCAGCAAGATGGGGTTGTTTTGGGCAGGCAGCCAAGGGGAAAAGAATACCCCCCAGCATGATATGCCAGCGCATGGCTTGCAGTGACGTTGAAGTGAATTGTCAGGCAATTTAAATGCCTCGCTGGATAGGTAACCAATTGAATGCCTTGCTCTATGTTTGAGGGAAGGCAACATGCTGAATGAATCCAGGTAAGAAAGTATTGGGCCTGAGCTACTAAGTAATAGACTTCTAAATTCGGAGAGTCTAATCCACTCATGGAATATGGTTGTTCAGCATAGCCCAGCATAGCCCAGGGTATTCCAGGTTGTTTGCTGTCCCTTGTGAAGGTTATGAGAATGGAAAAAATGGCATTGAAAAAGGCTTTGTTGAGTAGAAGTGGGACATTAGCATATTTCTTTCCATGGCTATTCGCCCCACCAGAGAGAGTGAGAGTGGAGCCCATATTTACGCTTGCTGTTATTTTCTAGATTGTTGTTCAATAATTGACTTGTATGACTAAAGAGGGGTCATTGCATATAAGTATGCCTTAACAGCATGTTGGGGAATCACACCAGATTAGGGGAAAATCTGTCATTGGTTGTGCCATCTTGTGTCAAAACAAGGGTTCCCTGAAAAATTATATAGTTGAACCCCTAGGTCAGGGAAAATACAATATGAAAATAACAACCCAGGCGGTATTTGGTGTTTGTCAAGTTAATAATAGGAGGGCACAGGACCAGTTTCAAAGTGGAGAGCAAAGTATTTTATTATTAGTACGTACAATGTAAAAAAAAATTATTTTAAAAAGAATCACAGAAAACTAAAGATACATGAATACCATGCACGATACATAAATATACAAAGTTCCAACAGTACATATCAAAAGGGCAATTTCATTAATATAATGTATTAAAAACAGTAAAAAGAAAAACAGTAGAGTGTTTTATCGACGCGTGTTTCGGCGACCAGCGCCTTCTTCAGGACTTCTTAGTACATGGTGTTCATGTATCTTTAGTTTTCTGTGATTCTTTTTAAAAAAAATTACATTGTACGTACTAATAATAAAATACTTTGCTCTCCACTGGTCCTGTGCCCTCCTATTATTAACTTGACAAACACCAAATACCGCCTGCGTTGTTATTTTCATATTGGTTGTGCCATCACCACTGTAAATGGGATTAACAGGGACTTATCCCAATTCATTTGAAGGTCAAAGGACTGTCCGAATTTAAATATCTCCCCCAAAGCAGGTTGACTGAGGGGTGTTTCATATATAATATAATGTCATCAGCATATAGGGATGTGAGGTAGCTTTTTCCTGTAATACATGGTCTCGTCTGTATGTGCTTGTCCTTCAAAATGCTAATTAGGTGTTCTGTTGCTTTAGCGAACAGTAAAGGGGATTAGGGACATCCCTGAGGTGTACATTGAGTGGTGTCAATGGGCGGGGACACAAGTATATTTAGACGTAATCTGGCGGTGGGACAGGTGTAAAGTAGTTGAATACACCCCAAGAGACCTTTCCCTATTACTATCCGGGATAGTGTTTCAAACATATATTGCCAAGCAAGAGAGTTGAGTTCTTTCTGGGCATCAAGCAGAACTGTTGCAAAAGGTAGGTATGGGTTCATCTGCTGAGACACTGCAAAAAAACGGCGTATTTTATTGGTGGTGGAATGTCCAGGTATAAATCTCGACTGTTCAGCGAAGCAACATCTCTCATATGTGTGAGGAGTCTTTTAGCTAAGATTTTGGCCAGGATCTTGGTATCTAAGTTGAGTAATGATAGGGGACAATAGGATGCACATTCATCTAAGGGCTTTCCAGCCTTTAGACAGGACAGTAATGTTTGCCTCCCAGAGGGTTGAGGGCAGTGCCTGCTACATGGGCCACATCATACACCTCTAAAATGTTGGTACTAGTATAGGGGCAAAGTCTTTTAGAAATGCAGGTGTTAGGCCACCTAGGCCTGAAGCTTTCCCTCCCAGCAAGGATTCAGTCAACTACAGGACCTCTTCAACTGTCATGGGTGCACTGAGTATCTCAAGCAGCTCGAACCACAGTAGGGTGGCATCTGATAAATATTCCCCAGTAGGGGTCAGTTCCCTGCGCCAGGAGCTGTGCATAGTGATGTTTAGTACGTTGTGAATGTGAACAAGATATAATCAGAGAGCCTCTACCAATCCACACTGTAGTCTTGCCTTAAAAGGCATGCCAAAGCGCAGCCAGGGCACTCTCTGTCACCATATTGTCTCACTCTGGCAGATTTCCACCGGTATTTGACCACCGTGTTGGCTTAGTTTTTGTATTGTAGCACAATGGGACCATAGGTATTTAGGAAAGTATATAACTTGAGGCCTATTGCGCCATTTAGTAGTAAATATTGACCTTCTGGCTCTGCAATAGTGGATTCATGTCTGAAGTGCATTGAGACCCATGTCAAAATAGCCCCCCCCTTCAATGACAGCTGTAGAATGCAAAGTACTTATGATGGCCTCAGATCTTGGCAATGTATAGTTCTGTATGTGGAGTGATATGTGTCTCATGTAAGTATCCAATGTTGGTTGCATATTGTTTAATACAGGTGAGAATATACCTAGTTTTGCATGGCTGGTTTAAGCCCCTAACATTCCAAGTTAAGAGCCTTACTACATGTTGGATGGCATAATTGAAGATGACAAAAATAGAATAGACCCATACAGTAGTCCATAATCCAGCTGAATGTTCCATTTATAGCACAATCAGCAAGAGAATGTATGATAACCTGCTGACCCTGTTGGTGGAGACTAAAACACCAAAGAAGTGCTCACTCACTGTTCGAAATGGGGGTCTCTAGTTGGCAGAGGTAGGTACCTTTGTCTAAATAGGGACCCTTGCTTCTAGTCAGGCGCTGCATCAGTTTCTTCAGCCATGATCCCTCAATGTGTTGGTTCTTGCAGCGGTGACAGGCTCTGCATCAGTTTTGGCAGTGGCGCAGGGATGCGTGGAGATTCTTCTCGCACCACAGTGCTGCATCTGGAAAACTGCTGCATGAAGAGCGATGCGGGGATTTTCGTGTAGTTACATTGCTTTTTCAGCTCCCAATAGCAGGAACAACCTCCAGAGGCCCAACACAGTCACAGGCACCTCTCGGAAGGTCAGAACTCTCAGCAAGGAAGTTCACGGGAGCTAGGGGTGAAGTCTTTGTGTCCCTGAGTCTCCAAAACAGGAGGCAAGCTCTACTCATCCCCTTGGATATCTTTTTCAAGCAGGGGGACACAGCACACAGCAAAGTCCTTGTCCTTTCCTTGGCAGAAACAGCTACTGCAGGCCAATCCCAGACAGCACACAGCAAAGGGGCAGTACTCCTCCGTCAGTTTCTCCAGCTCTTCTCCTTGGCAAAGTTTCCTCTTGATTCCAGAGTAGTCTAAAGTCCAGGGCTTTTAGGTCTAATACTTATACTCCAAAATATCTTTGTTCTCATTGTGCAAGGGTCTCTGATCTCACTGCAAACCAGTTCTGTCCTCACTGGTTCAGTATGAGCACAGGGGGTGGAGACAACATTGTGCAAGCAAGACAGGCCCTATTCAGGTTCAAAGAAATCTCCTCCCACTACTCTAAATTCAGCCAAGGTCTATTCAGCTCAGATCTGAGTCATCCAGGAAGGGCCAGGCACATCTCACCCTCCCCCCCCACCCCCCAGTGGCTGTCTACAGCGAATGCACATCCCCAGCCCCTGTCACTTTACTAAAAGATGTGTTATTAAATTCTGAGTTCAGAGAGCCTAAACTGTATTTTGGGTTACAAAGCATTTCACATTCTATCCTATGGGCAAGATAGCCTTTCAATATTGAAAAACTAAATTGGCAGTATTTCACTGTTAAGGACATGTCACACATACCAGCACATGTCCTACCTTTCACATACACTGCGCCCTGCCAAGTGGGGTACCTTGGGCCTACCAAAGGGATGCCCTACATGTAAAAAAAAGTGAAGGTTAGGGCCTGGCAAGTCGACATACTGTAAACCTCAATGAACAGTGTAACACCCCTCCCCCCACAAAAATGTATGTTAAACCCAATGAACAGAAGAAAAGAACAAAACATATAAAAACAAAACTACACTCTTGGAGAGAGTTTCGGTGGAGGGTGCCAGAGGGTAACTACATGGCATAGTGAAGAACGCACAGTCACCTTAGAAGCCATGCCCTGTCTAATATGCTTTAGAAGCATCATAACATTAAAATTAGTTGTGTAACTGGCGGTGAATCTTATAGCAGTTGCAGGAAGATATTTTATATTCACATTATGGTTGTAAAGGAAGACTGAATTGGTCAGTTAGTGTTTTTAAGGAACCATATAGTGGCTGCCTTCAATAGCAATCCTGTGGGACAAGTGTCAATCAATAAACTAATCTGGATTTGTATAGCACAGCTAGTCACCCATGAGTGTATCCAGGCACTGAGTTTAACCAGTTCCCTGCTGAGATGTCGGATCCAGTGGGAATAATTGGGTTAGCTTGTTAGTCATTGACTTACATATCGTAGGGTGTCAAACAATCAATCGATTGGATTTGTAGAGCGTGGCTGCATCACCTGTGAGGGTCTTGAGGCACTCGGAGAATGAGCTGCCTGTTCTCCTATTGGTCGAACATCCAAGTCTTGAGGTCCTTCCTTAACTATAGCAGCAGCAGTGGTCAACGAACTCCAGGGGGGCTTGGATCTGCTTTGCTTTTTGAGGTAGGCGAGTGTTGCCTTTGGGTCTGTGAAAAACATAGACTTCCCCCCTTGAATAAAATACAGTTTGGCAAGGTATCTGTGGTGTAGTATGGGGGTGCGGGGGACTCCACCCCGGCAGCACTTTTTTGGGGGTGGCGGAGGTGAGCAAGTCGGGTCTGTTGACTACCACCACCTCCTGCCCTGAGAACAAGTCGTCCATTGGCTGCTGACACCGACTCCAAACAAGTCAGCCGCCACTTCCAATGCTGCTCTTACAGACAGCAAACTTACGGTCCGCCCCAGGTGGCAGTAGGTCTAGCTATGCCACTGCAAGGTATTCTATGGCATATTCAATTCCCAGCTGTTGCAGACAGTTTTTAGCTGTTAGGAAGGTGTGTCTCACCTCCTGAAAAGCAATTGTGAAATCGGGAAAAAAGTAAATGCTAGTACCTCCATCTCTGAGATGTTTACATTTGCATGCCGTACTGCTTGAGCACATGTGCTATGACTGGTCTGGTAGGCACTTTCGGGGCTGAGGGCAAGGAGGAAGCAGTGAGCCCATTCTACCAGGAACACTGGTGAGAGATTGTCTGCACCAAATAGGGAAGTGAGTATGTCTTCCACACACTATTCCATTTCCCCTGTATTAATTTACTCAGGTACCCACAGGAAATGCAAGTTGTTACATCGTGAGCGCGCCTCTAAGTCTTCATTTTTGGCATGGGTTTCATCTAACATTTTTCCTATATGTTGAAGCATTTTGGCGTGCCCCCAGGTGTCATCCTTCAGGTCAGAAATGTGACGTTCTGTGCTGTCAATCCGTTCAACAACTCTATCATTGTGATGTTGTATCAAGTCAACCTGTGAAGAAAGGGAATCAGTTGTTTTGTCAATAGACTGGAGAATGTCTTGCATGTTGAGTAGTGGAGTGCAGATAGGGGCCCTCCTCCGCCCAAAAAGGAGTAGAGAGTCATTGTCCAAGATTTTGGATTGACGGTTGAAGGCCTTTACCATATTGGGTGCTGGCTGGAATGACAACATGTTCGTGCTGATGTAAGGTACCCAATTTATGTATCACTGGGAGTGGGTGAATAAAATAATGGGGGCCTCAAAAGGGAGTGGCCAATCCATGTCAGGTAAGCAGTGTAGGAGAAGCCACAGGAGGGCTTGTCTTGGAGCACCAACATTTGATGGATACTTCAACTATTATGAGGGTGTTAAGCCCCCCTGCAAGTTCTGCAGTCAACTGAAATGAAGGATGGCACACTCATAGGTACACACAACAACAGCCCGGCACAAGCCCCAGGCAAGGGCAGCACACCTAGCTTCAGGGCAGGGGTGGGTAAGTCCAGCATTTAGCACTACTGCAGTGATGGGCAATGAGTCCCCCAGTGATGAACAGCCTAATAGACCCCAGGGGACATCATTCACTAAGATCCCAAGTGTCAGACAGGCCCCAAAGCATTGATCCAAGGCCTGCAGTTGAAAGTGAGGGTTTTTAAGGGGCACTGATGGCAAGTGCAAACCTGGCCTGGAGCAGCCCACAATGCTCATCCAAGGAATGGGACACCAAGAGTATCAGAGCACCCCAGGGAGGATGCACAGACATGTCCCCAGCCACTGGCATGACAAGTTCTACAGCAGTCCAGACAAGTCTGGGGATGAAGCCAGGTGCAGCGGTCCAAACATGCCTTGAGTTTTCAGATAAGCAAAACATCCTGATCCAAAACAAGATCTTGAGGCACCACACCTTAATCAGGATACAGGGTGTCGGGTGATTTCACGTAGATGCACCCTAATTCCTGATAATTTTGATGGATTGATTACAGGGAGAGCAGATGACTGCTAAATGACAGCCATTTTGTTTGCACACTGTAGGCCACCCTCCACACCCCAATTTTGGTACTTTTAAATGCTTTACACATTATCCTAAATTAGGTCTGTCTGCTCTGTACCACAACTACCAGGGACTGAGTTTAGGTTTAAATTACTGAAAGCTTTACAGGACCTAACAGGAATAGTGACGTTATTACTTGTGGGGGACTTCATTCCACTTTTTCACAGCATCATATTACATAGGGCTAAATAACCAGGCATAGGTCATCTTTCATTGAAACCTCAAGGTGTATATATATATACTGGCTCCCCACAGATCACTGCTGTATCCAGACAGGTGTGGACTACTCCAAGCCAATCAGAGTTTCAAAGTGCTTTTACTCAGGCAAAGTTTCTTAAATAAAACACAATTTCAGGGCAATTGCCGTCGATGATGCATTTTGACCGCTACATCGCGGGCTTGATCACATGATATGTATATACACATATTTACACACAAGAATATATTTTTGTTGTTTATGCAATTTTGATTTTGGTACAGTCTGGCTAAGCCCTAACACATGTAGACTTCAGTGACTTTGTTGGTTGTTGTTGATTCCTTCTTTAGGCTTAGGATAATTTGAGATTTTGTTCCGCTTTGGGATAGTTACCTGCCTATGTTCACAGTTACATTTGGTGGATGGCTGTGTGCTGCCTGGTGCATGGTGAAGCAATCCTTAAATTTCATGTAGGAATCTGAACATTTCTAGAAATTGCAGTCCTGTTTCACTTCAGTTTATCCAAATGACCCCAAAACCTTTAATGATCTTTCCAGTACCTTATGAGTTTCGACTGACACTGTCCAAACCATGCTAGCCTTAAAGAGGCAATGTCTTATTAGTAAAGGTCCAAATGTCTGCATAGGATTGTTCTTGGATTATCCGAAAGGGCAGTCCCAAGAACTTGTCTGCTACACCTTACGTTTTACACACACAGCTTTTCAAAGAGCGCTCGCTTATAACATTGTCAGCTTAGTGTGTTAACATGCCTGTTGCAGACATCTTCATTTAGTTATTAGAACCCAGTTTCCTATCTTGGTGAGAGGGTTTAGCAGGATAAAGTGTCTTCTGTTCAGTCACACAAGTGGCCTGAGTTTTAGTAGTTTATATCCCAAATGAAATTACATCACATAGCCTCCCATTTCTCAAACGGGCTTCTCTAGAAGTGTAAATAATATTTAAAAATGTAATTTGTAAATAACTATTTGAGGATCAATACGCTGATGTTTCTGATTCTGGAGCCGAATTTTGTGGGACCCTTCAACGAGACAACTGAATGTCTAATAATTGTGGATCATGTATGTACACTTCTAAGCTAGATGGAACATAACTGATTGATAATTTGCCTTTATTATGCACAAATGGATAGTTCTCTTTTTCCTGATTATGAGTGTTGATTTCCTGTATATCTTCCAATGAAGCTTAAAGAATATACTCTTGTACTGTTTATTTTATTTATGATCTACTCTCACACAGACTTGTTGTTCTACTTCTGGGGGAGCTTATATCCCACCACCCTCTCTCTGCACAGCCATGCTCTACATAGTACCCTTTTCTTTTCGAGGTCCTTCCCATGATAAGTATAGAAACAACAATCTAATGTCTGAATTGAAGGTTTACAGTGTCCTAGCTACCCTCATCTCTAATAATCCATTACACAGCTACTCTCACAGCTAAACTCCTCTCCCATAACTTGAAGATAACCCCACATTTTGGGACGCACGGGTGAGTTTGACCAAGCCTTCCACCTGCTATGATATAGAGCTCAGGCAATCAAGTGACTGAGGGCCTGGAAATGAAGATCTTTCCCTCAATGCTTGGTTTAGTTCCTCTGCTGGATCTACTTTACTGTCACTTTCAGATGTTCCTGATATCCTGATGTGCACTTCTTTGGATATTTCTGGCGTGAGTGATGAGCCCCTATGCATCACAGAAAGGGTCTTTTATTAGCATAACATTTTTGCCTTCCTTATCAATATTTGTAGCTATCTGCCTCTGTTGATTACGATAGTAAAATCAACTGAAATCTTTTATGGGCTGTGAGAGCCAGTGGTTTGCATTTCCACACTAGCCTAAATTGATGGTGAAGAAAGCAATCTCACTGGATCCATTTATTCTTCATGGCTGGTCATGGTCTGAGGTTTTCAGATGTTTTCTCTTCCTTCCACGTCAATGTTGGCAGTTCGATGGATTAACTTGGCAATTGCTGCCTTCCTATTTCCTTTATTCTGGTGTGTGCAGAGTAAGCAGACAGTTGCCATGGGTTCACCCATCACACGCATGCAGTTTCAGCTTTCTTCTATTTGTGCATGACTGTGGTGCATAAGACTCAAACTCATACTAATTTTGCTGTGATCCATATGAATCCTCTCATGCTTGACGGCTTCAGTGCTGGGGTGTTTTTCATTTTCATATATTTGCTGGGAATCGCCTCTAGATAAAGAGGCGATGTATAACTGGATGAACGTCATTACTCAGTCTTTTTTCCAGATCAGGAAATGATGCAGATTTAAATTCGCCCCTTCACAGACCACCTCTTAGGATATTGTCCGTACTAGTCTCTGGGAGCTGCTGATTTTCCAGGACAATGCAGGGAAGCATAGTTGTATCTGCCTCTGTCGACTGCTACTATATTAAACACTCCATCAGGATATTCAGAAGTGGAAAAGCTGGATTAGTCCATGTCAGCAAACGTTTTGTCGTTTCATGTACAGAAAAAGTGAGAGATGCATGATTCTCCTGCTTTATTGGATGAATGACGGGTGTTTTCCTTTAGGTATCTTAAAACTACAAACTATTATTAATATACAAGTCAACTTTCTCCCCCAAAATATAAAATTTTCATTCCCACACTCCATATTGGTGAGCAGAATGATTTAGAAAAGGGTACAGGTAAAGAGGTAAAGAGGTTGGCTAGAGAGAAAATGACAGGGAAAGAGTGAAAAGTTGAGAAAAAAGAAAGAAGGAATGAGTTCTAAAAAAGGATAATAGCAGGAGAGAGAAAGAAGCAATAGGAGGAAAAACACAGGAGGAAGTTAAAGATCAGCAAACTGAGGGGAAAGAAAAAGATGAAGGGGATATTACTCTTGTAAAAAGAGAGTGAAATAGAAAAAAGAAACCAAGACAAAGAAAGAGAGAGAGAGTAAGAGAGAATGGGAGAGAACTGGAGAGAAAGAGTGAAAATGAATTGAATTGGGAAGACAGACCAGTAGAGAGAGAAAGGGGTCTAGATGGATACGAAAAAAGATAGGATAAAGGGTGAGAGAGCCAGAAAGCAGCGGAGATAAATTGTGAGATGGATGGAGAATAGCTAGCATAAAACAGCCAACTGAAAGAGAGGGGAAGAAAAGAGTGCAATAGTCACTGTCTGTTGTTAAGTGGTCATAAAGCAATTTTGGCTTAGACCATGTTGCAAAGTCATCCTTGTGCCCCAGGCACCCCCATGTTTTTGCTGACAGGTACTGGTGGTAACTGACTGACTGTCCCTGTACGCTGCCTAACCAGGCACAGGGCAAGTGCTATGCTGAAAAGACAATTCAAATACAGTGAAAACACCACACCGTGGGTTAAGGTACCCCTATGATTGGCATGACCTCCCCTATAAGGCTGTAGTACATAAGAGTGCAGGGGGATCAAAACTACCTTTAAGTCTCTAATATCTAATAGGGCATGACAGTTTAGAGCCTGGAAGGCTTTTTATGCACCTGCATGTGTGCACTGCTCAGGCCTGAGGTCAGTTTAAAAGCAGATCTGTATTCCAGGACTGCTTTTAAAATGCAAATTGCACCCAAACTCGACTTTGTTTGGTGCATTTAAAAAGTATTAAACTATAATGTTTTGGCATATTATGTACCCCAAGGGTCTCCCCCTGGTGTCCGAGCGGTAGAGGTCAGGTATTTATAAAGAGGACCCTTATAAAATAAGTTTTATATTCCTTGGGCTTAGTGAAATTGCACATTTAACTCCCCATATTGTAGTAAAGTGCTTTCCAAAATCGACTTTAGTGCTAGGAGCACTGTGGTGTGAGGATCTGCAATATTTTTACACATTCAGACCCCCTAAAGTTTCTCCTAGGAATCCCAGGGGTGTGAAGTCCTGTAGATATAGGCAGGATCCTTAAAAAATATATTTTATAGGCCCTGATGTTGGAAATATTGCCCAAGTCATTTTCCACTTTGCAAATCCCCAGCCACATAGGTTAACATTGCAAGATGTTATTCTTTAATAATGAAACTACTCAATATACTGGTATTGATAAATCCAACAATATACTATTGTTGAAATTATCCTAAAATGTATAGACAAGAAGTTATAAGACTTTCTTGTCTGTAAGCCAAAATTTAGCCTTCCAGTGATCCGTCCTAATCGGTCAGAGTTAAGTGGATTAGCCATGCTGCTTTGATGATGTGATAAGTAGGCCCTGGGGTTAAAGACCCATTCTGGGAGGAAAGGTTTCTGCTCCATAGGAATGCCAGAGCCAGGGGATGTGGTCGGAAGCAATCATTTTTAATAGAAGGAGGTGACAGGCAGGAGAAGCCAGTTTCATTTACACCCCCTACTCTTTGAACTCAGTCAGATTGTAGGCTTAAGGGAGGAATGTGTGGAGGCCAGATGGAGGGAGAATATATTAGCCATCCTGGAGGTTGGTTTAGACAGCTTTTGTCTCTTTGCTGGGACTTCAGCCATATTGAAGTTAGGAGAAATAGTGCTTTCTGGGAGACTATTCTGCCAAACTTTGGGGGAAGTGGTCATGCTCTGGGGTGTTGTCTTGCACCTCACTGGATAGGTGTGGCCTCCTGTGTGACCCCAGAGGACACTGAATAAGTATCTGAGAAGGGCAGTGCCTCTCAGATATGCTGCTTGAAACAAGAAGAAGAAGGGTCCATCTTGAAAAGTTTGTTTTTCACCAACAATTCCCTGCACTCAGACTGACTGCACCTGCTACACAACTACATAGAAGGGGGCCCCAAAAAAGGAATATATATGCAGATTCACAGTGGAAAAAAGCAATGAGTGAGAACAAGGGAGAACCCTGCCAATACTTTTTTATATGGTCCTATACAAGGATCCAAGGGTACATACAGGACATTGGAGCAACCATCAGGCGATTCAAGGCATCAAACCCAACGATATATTGATTCTTTTTGTTTTTTATTTATTTTTTCAATTTTAAGATATGGGGCCAGATGTAGGTAGCCTAATTCCGGTCGGTAACGGACGAAATTACCGAATTTCGGCCGTTACCGACCGGAATTAGGCTACTGAGATGTAGGTGCCCAAATGGCTAATTCGGTAATTTACCAATTCGGTATTTTAAGGAATCGGTAAATTACCGATTCCTTAAAATACCAAATCGGTAAATTACCGAATTAGCAATGTAGGGAGCACTCAAATGGGTGCTTTCCCCTTTTTGGGATTCGTTATTTACCACCAACTACAAGTTGGTGGTAAATAAAGAAAACCCCCCAAAAAGCAATTTCATGCAAATTGCTTCAGTGCCATGTTGCAGACATACATGCCCTTAGGGCATGTATGTCTGCAACATGTGCACCCATACACAATTGAGGGGTGCAACAGGGTGTCAAAGTGACACCCTGCCACCCTTCAATGTATTCCCCCTTTTACCGAATCGGTATTTACCGATTCGGTAATTGACATTCATTCCTATGGGCCTCCAGGCCCATAGGAATGAATGACAATTACCGAATCGGTAATTGCCGATTCGGTAAATACCAAATCTTAACGATTCGGTATTTTTTACCGAATGATTATCTACATAGCATTTACCAATTCTAAAATACCGAATCGGTATGATTCGGTATTTTAGAATCGGTAAATCCTATTTACCTACATCTAGCCCTTAGTGCATATAAATTACAAAATTTATATAGATACATTAGGAAATCATTAATAAAAACACATTTTTGACATATAGAGTCCCCCACACACCGTTCAAATCTCACACTCAACACTCATATGAACCCGCATTCAACTCTAATCCACACAGTCAGTCTCACACTCCATCCGGAACGACGAAAGATATCTGTTCACCCCTTCTTATGCAGGTAAGCAGGCGCCCGTGGGGTCCTCCAGCGTATGCATTCGCCCAGGGCTCGCTCGGTGTCAGACATGGGCAATTATTCTATCCCTCCTAGAAGTTGGTCAGCCTTTGACCTGTGTGACGGCTCCTTAGTTTTAAATATCGTCCCTAGGTCGCGCCCCGCCATTAGCGTGGTACTTACCCGTGCTCACCTTCTTTTAAACGGGCTATAACGGTAACTTTGACCATATTGAAAAGCAGCCTAGGACCACCTTTGCACCCTGTTATGGCTAAATGGGCCAAATTTTGTTTATCTGCCATAGGTGGTTGGTAGATAAACAAATTTGGATGACTTGCCATCCAAATTTGCTCAGCTAAAAAGCTCAGGAGGTCCGACATCCAAGTTTGACCAGGAGTTGTCTGAAACAAAAGCCAGCGAACCGTCACCATAGACAGCCTGGTAAAGGGCAGCAAGAGACCCCTGAAGAAAAAGCTCTGTATTAGGTTCTAAGTATGAATGTAGGAGAGGTGATTGGGACCAACACCGAGAGTCAAGCCACCCACCTTCAACTGCAAGTCGGCCTGGATCCCTGGTTCGTCCAGCTGGAACGGTCTGACTTCCATAAGTATGACCAGGAACTTGTCACAAGGCAAGCCAGTGAACCCTCACTGAGTCAGGACTGGCTGAGAGCTTCAAGGGTTGCGGGGAGAAAAGCTCCAGAAATGTTTTTAAGTCAAAAGGTAAAAACTTTGACCAAAGACCTACTAGGAGGGGTAGCCACAAAGGGCTCCATGGTGGTTGGCCTGAATCCTTGACTTTGTCCCGGTCTAGCATGACCAGATGGCTCTATAGGTGCTATATGTTTCTATGTGCTATATAGTGCTAAATCTTTAGAAATTCATATGTCCGGTTCCCTACATAGGATTGTTTTCATTTTGGTGTCATTTTAAGGATAAAAACATTCCCTATTGTTATATATTTGTGTTGGATTTTCATTGTGTGTTGTGTCTTAATTATTAACTGAATTGGTGTTTTTAAATGCTTTACATACCGGTATTTGAAGTTAAGCCTACCTGCTCGCAGCCAAGCTACCAAGGGTTGAGCTGGGAATACACTGTGTTAGTGGCCTTATTGCCAGTGGCGGATGTATAAGACAGTGTTTGTAGTCGTCTTAGTATTTGGCCATTGCTTATACACAATCCAATGGTGTGAGAAAGTGCCCTCTTTCTGCATGGTTGCCCCCACTTTTTGCTGAACTGCTGATGTACTTTGAGTGTGCCCTGGGCTCCTGCCAATCAGGTACCTAGGTCCTATGTTCTTTCCCTAAAACAGCATTGGAGACCAAACCCAATTGGCACTCTCTGGCCACAAGTCAGTCCTTGGTAAATGGTACCACAGATACCCAGGGCATTGTTACCAGGGAAGGCCTCTAAGGGTTGCAACACTTATTGTGCCACCCTTAGAGGCCCTGTACCTTTACACTCACACACTGTCTTTGCAGACTGCATGTTCGGTGCAGAACAAAGTGAAGAGTCATCGTGGCACCCATCCCTGTGTGCATGCCTACAACCCACTGCCCTGGCATAGATCAGTCACCCTTCTAGCTGGGTACAGGGGCATGAGCCCGGTACCCATACAGTATCTAAGTCAACTCTTAGACATTGTAAGTGCAATGCTGCCATTAAGAGTATATGGTGCAGGGAGTTTTTCATTACGAACTCCACAGTACCATAATGGCTGCACTTAAACCTACTGAGAAGTTTGGTATCAAACTTCTCAGCACATTAAACCTACACTGATGCCAGTGTGGGATTTAATGAAAAATGCACACAGAGGGCATCTTAGAGATGCCCCCTGAAAAACGACCTACCACTAATGTCCAGACTGAGTGGCTGCTTTCACCAGGCATGTTTCTGGACCCCTGGGTCAGGAGCCTGCTGCTCTCACAGGCCTGAAACAATGCACAGCCAGGGACGAGGTGCCAAAACTCCTCCCCCAGGATGGGCAGGGTCCCCAAAGGGGAAGCTTCAAAGGCTTGCCATAATATTCCTAATCAACGATTCCACAGGTTTAAAATAAAACTTTTTAAAAACTGAACCTGAAGACCAATTTGCTGTGGCTAAAATCCCATTGGGCCTATGTCACGAGTCCGATGATGAACTGCTAACTTTGTTGCCCTTCGATACTGACTCTCACAAACGTCATCTTCCTTTTGTACAGGAAGGGCTGGAGGCCTTTAAGAACAACCCTCAAGAGGAATCCCAGGGGTTGTGGCCCATGACGCCGTCAGAAAACTGGCCTGAGCGGGCGGCTGACACAAGAGGGCCGAACTTCTCTCGAGGAGCGGAAGCAGAATTCCCTGGAGCAGGAGGAGAGTTTGTGGCGTGGACGGTGGAAGAAGGTAGAGACGGAAAATCATTTGGGACGAGCTGAGCGGTCACAGCAGAGGACACCGAGGTGAGGGCTGCCGCAGACGAAGACATCAAGACGGGAGGCCAAATGTACCACGTCTCACCCAGCCGCCTTCCTGGAGGGGGGTGGCTCACCAAGGTACGGACAAAACTACAGGGGTTCATGGGACACGGGAAGGGGAAGGGCGTTGTTTAGAGGGAGGTCACATCGGGGCTCACTTGGTGCCTGTTAGAAGTGACTTCTCCCCTCACTTCTTGTCCCGTGATATCGGAAGTACCCACTTCCCCCACGGCTCATTCCGGTGTTGTTTTTTTCTTCCTTGCTACCTACGCCAATATCACCAACTCCTGGGAAGCGGAGCACCGCGTGTCCAACCCCAAGTCCAGGAGGAGCCCTGGTGAAGACGGGACCATCCCAACCAGGAATCTTGCCCTGGAAGTCAATAGATGTTTGCCCTGTTTTTCTTTCTGTTATGCGCAAATAAAATATCCTGACCCACGATAATCTCTCCCGAAATTTCATTTTTGGCTACCTGTGCCCTGGCACTGATCCCTAGTTGCCACAAAGTGGTGGTGAATGCAGGCGTAGCCTCTGTCGCTATAAGATGGAGAACATTACATAGCAGCTGAAGAAGGGCCAAACCAAACTAGAATGCTGTCGAGCGGGATACCAACCAGGCGGAGATGGACTAGGCGGCTTTTACTGCTGCCATACAGACCCAAGCAGACAACTTGGTGAAATTGGCCGAAGGACAGAACCAGCGCCTCCTGGGGCTGGGACAAGGAGGAATTCCTGCACCCCCTGGCACTGTTATCCCCCTACAAAAGGATGTGTCTGGGGAGGACCCTATAGCGTTTTTTCTGAATTTTAAGCGGGCTACCAGGGCCAGTGGGTGGCCCACCGACCGATGGCCCTTTTACTTGGCACCCTTGCTCACAGCAGAGGCTTAGGCGGCGTACCAGAATATCAACCGGATGGAACTGCTGTGTTGTGCTGTGCTGTGCTGGGTTGTGAAGCAGTACGCCCTGGACCGCCTTAGAGTCGATGACGAAGCACACCCCCTTAGGTTTAGGCAAGAATGAGAAACGGGGGTGACGCTTTTTACAAAATGAAGGAAGCCGCCGACCGTTGATTAAAACCACAAGAGGCCAATCTCGACAATGTCATGAACAAAATATATTTCATGAACAGTATTTGGAAGCCCTTCCTTATGGCACCCAGAGGTGGCTTCGACAGCATGAGACTGTCGAACAGGCCATTGAAATGGCCACTTCACTCACCCTTGCACAGGGCCATGGTACTTTCAAAGAACCCGAAAAAACCCAAAAAGGTCCTGTCACGTCAAAGTTGGAGAGAAGACCCGCCAAAACCTACCCAGAACCCCCAAGAGTTAGACATGGGAGATATGACCCTTCTGTCACCTCCAGCCCACAGTGCTTCGAATGTGGCAAGTGGGGCCACATAGCTCGCTTCTGTAGAAAAAAAGAGACAAACCTGATGAGGAGCCTATCGACGTCAGCTACGCCCCCAGATCGATTCTGTTTGCACAAGAGATGGGAGATATGTGCTATGTGAGTCAACAACCAGGAAGTAAAAGCCCTCCTTGATTCGGGGTGTAAGCATTCAGTGGCCCGGGGGATATGGTAATTCATTCACAGATTATCACAGGGAGGAATGTTGGCATACGATGTGTGCATGGGGATATCTGGGTCTATCCTGTAGCTCAGTTGTCAGTGCACACCAAGGCAGGCACCCAGACAACCATCACAGTAGGGGTTCTCCCCTCTCTTCCTGAGCCACTAATCTTAGGGGTAGACAATCCCTCTTTTCCACTCCTCCTTGCCAGTGCCTTGAAAATGGAGACAGTCCCAAAAAGTTCACACAACACCCTCCTCACCTCAGAACCTTGGGCTATGGATAATAATTTCAGGGGGGCCCAGTTGAACAACGCATCCCTTTGACATGCATGGCAGAGAGCGCAGGAAACAAAGAACACCCAAAAGAAAACCTATCCTTGCGTTCTAGAACAACATGGGCTCCTTTACCGCTTCGCTAAGGTGGGGGCTACACCTCAGCTATTAGTACGAACGAGTTTTAGGGACCGGATCCGATACTTTGGCCACTCTCATTTGTTAGCCGTTCATGTGGGGCTTAAAAAAAACAGTCAGGCGATCCTGGACAACTTTTACTGGCCTGGCATATATCTCCAAATCAAAAAGTATTGCCAGAAGTGTGAAATATGCCAGAAGCAAAACACCTACATCCCTCCGAAGGTACCCTTACAGCCCCTACCTATTATTGGGTGGCCTTTCAAGCATATAGGGATGGATCTGATAGGACCCCTTTCTAAATCCAGCAAAGGCCATCAATATGTCCTTATGATAGTGGACTATGCTACTCGCTATCCCGAAGCCTGCCCCCTAAAGACAGCCTCTATCACAACCATATCCCAGAAACTAATCAAGGTGTTTTCAAGAATGGGGTTTCTAAAAGAAATACTCACAGACCAGGGCACCCCTTTTGTATCCCGCCTCATGAAGGAAATCTGTAAACAGCTAGACATAACGCACATAAAAACATCCGTATACCATCCTCAAATGGATGGCCTCGTAGAACGATATAATGGTAACCTAAAGCTCACGTTAAAGAAACTCCTGTCAGGGGATGGAAGAAACCGGGATCAGCTTCTTCCGTTAGCACTGTTTGTCATCCGGAGCATGGTACAGTCTAGTCTAGGTGTGTCCCCTTTTGAACTCCTGTGCGGGAGATGACCTCACACCCCCTCGAAATTACAAAATAGACATGAGAAGAACAAGGGGTTGCTGAAGCACACACCTTACTAGACCAAGCAAACCAGATCAAGGTAAGACTTCACAAACTAAAAACTTTAGCACAAGACCAATTAGACAAGGCCCAGACACGACACAAGCTCCAATACGATAAGGGGACAAAGTGGAGAGAGTTTAGAGCAGGCGACTGGGTGTTGATACTCCTCCTCTCATAAACTAAGAAAAGAGTGGCAGGGTCCCTTTGAGGTTATAAGGGGGGTCGGGAAGACTACCTATATGCTCCATCTTTCCCCCAACAAATTCCAAAATGTATCACATGAACATACTTAAAAAGTGGTTGGGTCCGCCTACCCTAAAACCCTGCAGTTTTTCATTCATCACCCCGGCACAAACCACGGTTAGTGATACTATTCTAGGTCCTGAGCTTAGTACAAAAGAAAAAGAAGAGTTACTAGCCCTTCTCCTCTCGTTCTCTGATATCTTTTCCAACCAGCCTGGTAAAACATCTTTAGCCACCCATTCGATAATCACCCTTGAGGGCGTTGTGGTTAAACAAAAACACTAGTGGGTCCCCAAAGCACGTCGCACTGTGTTACGAAAAGAAGTGGTGGATATGTTAGCTTTGGGAGTAGTGGTACCCTCAAAGAGCAATTGGTGTTCACCGATTGTTCTTGTTCCGAAGCTAGACGGAATCGACCGCTTCTGTATTGACTTCAGAGAGGTGAACTGCATTTCAAAACAGGATGGGTATCCCCTTCCCCGGGTGGATCAGCTGATTGAGGACGTGGGTGAGGCTCGTTACATATCCACCATCGACCTCACCAAAGGCTACTGGCAAATCCCTCTCTACCTGGAGGACCAAGAAAAGACTGTCTTCTCTACCCCGGATGGGCTCTTTCACTTCACAGTATTGCCTTTCGGCCTTCATGGTGCCACGGCTAGCTTTCAAAGGTTCATGGACACCCTCCTGAAAAATCATCTAGGGTATTCCTCGGCCTATTTGGACAATATTGTTGTCTTTAGCAGAATGTGGGGAGAACATCAGTCGCACCTTTCCGCCATTCTTACAGAATTGAGGGAAGCCAACCTTCATATCAACGCAAAGAAATCCACATTCGCCTTCCAAAAGGTCAAATACCTGTGTTACTTGTAGGGGGAACGGATGATTAAACCACATTCGGAAAAGGTAAGGGCCATTCAAGATACCCCCTTTCCCAGCACCAAGAAAGAGATGAGGGCTTTTTTAGGTTTGGTCGCCTACTATAGACAATTCATTTTTCTCAAACAGCAGCACCCCCCACGGATTTGCTAAAAAAATCCACTACGGCTAATCGTATCAAAAACCCCTCTGAACAGGAACTCCAGGCCTGTATGGCCCTGAAAACGTCACTGACCACTTCCCCTGTACTCCTGACTCCAAACTTCCAGACGGCATTTATTCTTCAAACTGATGATTCGGGATGGGGATAGGTGCCGTACTTTCTCAGCTGGATAGTGAGGGATTAAAACGCCCCATACTGTATATTAGCCGGAAGCTCTTTCCCAGGGAAATAGAGAAGGAGTGTTTGGCCCTGAAATGGAGTGTGGAGAAACTCCGGTATTACCTGGAGGGGCGTTCCTTTTTGCTATATACCGATCATGCCCCTTTCACTTGGCTCCAGAGGAATAAAGGGAACAATGATAGAACCCTTCGATAGTTTTTAGCCCTGCAACCTTTTTGCTTCGAGGTGTTACACCATAAGGGCAAGGACCAAGGTAATGCAGACTATCTGTCCCGGTTTCCTATTTCCCCCGATCGGGGAATTCCAGGGGAGGACGTGTGTCATGAGTCCGATGAAGAACTGCGGACTTTGTTGCCCTTCGACACCAACAAGTCTCTCACAAACGTCATCTTGCCTTTTGTACAGGAAGGGCTGGAGCCCTTTAAGAACAACCCTCAAGAGGAATCCCAGGGGGTGTGGCCCATGACGCCATCGGAAACAGGCCTATCAGAGGAGCAGGCGGCCGACACAAAAGGGGCAAACTTCTCTCGAGGGGCGGAAGCTGGATTCCCCGGAGCAGGAGGAGAGTTTGTGGCGTGGACGGCGGAAGAAGGTATAGACGGAATATCATGTGGGACGAGTCGAGCGGTTACAGCAGAGGACACCGAGGCGAGGTCTGCCACAGATGAAGACGTCAAGCCAGGAGGCCAACGGGACTGCGTCTCGCCCAGCCACCCTCCTGGAGGGGGGTGGCTCACCAAGGTACGGGTGAAACTACAGGGATTCACGGGACACGGGAGGGGGATGGGCGGTATTTAGAGGGAGGTCACATCGGGGCTCACTTGGTACCGGTTAGAGGTGACTTCTCCCCTCACTCCTCGTCCCTTGATATCGGAAATACCCACTTCCCCCACAACTCATTCCGGTGTTGTTTTTTCTTCCTTTCCACATATGCCGGTATAACCAACTCCTGGTAAGCGGAGCACCGTGTGTCCAACCCCAAGTCCAGGAGAAGCCCTGGTGAAGATGGGACCGTCCCAACCAGGAAGCCTGCCCTGGAAGTGAATAGACGTTTGCCCTGCTTTTCTTTCTGTTATGCGCAAATAAAATATCCTGACCCATGATCATTGCTCCCAAAATTTCATTTTTGGCTACCTGCGCCCTGGCACCGATCCCTAGTTGCAACAGCCTAGCACCCAGAACAACAGCTTTAGATGCCATTGCACCCCTTGAGGAAGGTCCCCAGACTTACTCAAATCAATTCCTACCTTTCCCATAACTTCTCTAACCCTTCGGACACTGCACAACATGACCTGAGCCAACAGCAACAGGGTGAGTAATGACCAGGGACTGGGGGGAATGGGGGGAGATGGGGACAATGGCGCACATGCACAATTAAGTATAGCATATCTGTGGACAAACCATGCCCAAGAGTCACAACTCCGACCAAGAGCCCAATCTACCCAAGTCTGCAACATCTTAGCACTGTATAAGCACAGAAGTGAAACACCTGAAAAGGATAAGGGCCAGCCAAATCAGAGCTGAAGGGCCAACTCACCCACAATGCAGCACACACACATAAGAATCAGAGCACCTCAACATTGACAACAATGTGGTACAAACTGCAACACTTTCACAACAGAACAGAGGACACAACTGCTGCCGCTTGTGTGCAGAAAATGGCCATTCGCATTTGGCATAGCATGAAACTGTGAGATGACAATGTACAAGTACAACCTCACATCCGTGATGGTGTAGAAATGTCAACTGTCCCGCCTCAAATAGGCATCTCCTCACAAACAGTCACAATGTACATTGTCATGCAGTCTGTTAGTAAACTAGTACAATGCGTGAACACACATGTGAACACAATGTCAATCTGCATCTCCCCTTCACATTTCAGGGGGAGAATCAACACCTCCTGCAGAGCTGATCCAACAACACAGCACTGATGATGAAGAGAACCTCTCCAACATCAACACCGATGCCCCCCAACAGCTCATGGACAGCTCTGGCACCCCACCTCCCGGAGCAGGGCAGCCCAGCTGCATCGAGGAGACCCCACCCCTGCACAGACCACACAGCAGGATTACCCACCACCACGGCTGTCTCCCAGGACCACCATGGCTGTCTCCAAGGACCCCCACGGCTTTCTCCCAGGACACCCATGACCAACACATGGCATTCCAACGCCATGTGTTAAGGTGCCAGGAGAAAATGGCTGAGGGTGGGGTTCGACCTCATGGCAGCCAAACTAGACACCCACTGTCCACTCGATGCTCTCCAACAATCCATGGCTGACATCGCTGGAGTCATGACTCTGAGCCAAGAACAACTGTCTATTCAGAGTGGCTCCAGCGATGCCAGCTGGGAGTTGGGACACATAAGGAGAATGATGGAGAGCTTGGAGTGGATGCATGCAGAAAGAATGTTTGCCACTGCTGCACACCAGCTAGAGGTAGTTGTGGTCTTCCACGCCCTGCAGATCCTCGTCATGGCATTGCCACCACAAGGCCTGGCGCAGATGAATGCTGCTCCTACCACTCCATCCACATCTCTGCCCCTGAAGTGTCAGTGCCACACAGTGTGGCAGACATTCCACCTCTGGCCCCTGATGTGTCACTGCCACACAGTGATGTAGACAAAACACCACCACCCACATGTGAGGCACCTGACACATCAGAGGACGAGGATGCTGATGAATCTGGCTTTGTGGTAAGAATGAAGTGGTAGCATTCATCTCCGCCATATTGCCGGTTTCAGCCTTGTTCTGCCCTCTGCATCATGCCTTGGAATAGCACCTTCCACTGTCCCCCGATACACTCAGCGACACTCACCTTGGATCTCGACATGGACTGCCATATTTTGTCTGGTTACCAATGACACAGCAATCACACTGCGGACTGAAGTCTTCCACTTCCGATGAACTTGTCAATCCCTAAAGGACTCTGGCTGGCCCTCCACGGGGCAACAATGTAAAGTGGGTTTGCGCGGCCCTGTACTGGTCCAGCTTCAACACTCCACTGAATGTGAATAAAACATTCTAATTCATATGTGTCATGGCTATGATCAATCGAGTATGTAAGTATGGATGAATGTAGGGACAGTGACTCAATAAAAAGGTACTACATGGGTAATGCTATCAATGCACATGCATGGCCGTGACCCAGATAGGCAGTGAGACACACATTGTCATTCAAATCAACACTCATCACAGTTGAATACAAGTGAAGGTGCGTAGACTTTATTAGCATATGCGTGTCAGAAAGGGCAAGATAAGTGCCACAATATGCAGACCAATGAAGCAGTATGTCAGAATGAGGAACGTTGCCTAGCGCCGCTGTCCACTCCGGGGGAGCGCCTCAACTTTCACAGGTGTGTGTTAGACTGCGTTGTTGTCCGCTTAGTATTCAGAGTCTAGGCAAATGCAGCCATGTCCACTGTCGTCAGATATGTGACCAGATCTCCAAGATGCAACAAGGTGTTGGGACATGTACAATGGGTTCCAATCAGTTGTGGCTGCAGGTACATAGTTCCTCGTCCATGAAAGCGATTGCAGCTTCGTAGGCCATCATTTCCAACATGAGGTTGTTGTCGACTTCATCAAACAGGACGGTGAGTCGATCCATTAGCAGGTCTGGACAGATGTGCTGCGTCCACCCCCTTTCACCAATTAGCACTACAGATAGGGGAGCGGTTCAATGTGGTCACTGCATATGAGGATTTGTGCAGTCTCCCAAGTCCAGCTGCCAGGATGTATGCCGAGTATCAAGGCATCCCATAAACGGGTATCACGGTGAAACTCCTTGTCGTGTGCCAACAGGGGGCGCACACACGTCAAAATCCAGTTCAGCTACCATCCATGGACCACTCAAATACGCACAATTGACAATGGAACACAGGCTGAACGCAGGTGACGTTGGCAAGGCGGAAGCTTAGCTAGTAGTGCCCGCAGTAAATAGAGCATACGTGCACGGTACAGTTCCACATGACAGGGGTTGCGCATGTGTCCCGGATGTTCTGTCATTGCGTCAGTGGCTCTGGTTGAAGCAGCACTGTTCTGACCTGCGCGAGTTCTGTGGATGAAATGCCACAGCTATGATCAATAAGTTGTTTTAGTGTGCATGCAAGATAATTTCGAACAAGGACTTCTGTCTGTGGGTTGTGTATACGTTGGTCTTTCGTTGGGCTGTGCGTAGTGTGGGAGTCGTCATCAGCTGGTATAGTATCTATCAGGGGGTGCCGGGCACATACGATTCCGAGGTCGGAGGTGCAGAGGTGCTCCCGCCTGATAGTTTAGACAAAGGAGCTCTCATCCCTAATATTAGTTTGTCATCTGCTTACATTCAGGAAATGTGATGTGGCTTGTTTGGGGTGGGGTGGGATGTGTGAGACTTTGGGATTCATGTTTGACATGTCTTGCATGTGGCAAATGTGCGGCATCACTGAGTGTTACGTTGCCTCAAAGCTGCTTCTCCCTCCCCCGAGCCTATTTTAATCCTAAACCTAATTTAAATCCGGAGGACTGGGCAAATTATCGCCCCATTTCCGTGCTCCCAACCATCAGAAAGCTGGCTGAAAAGCACGTGAACGCCTTGCTCTCTGCTTTCCTGAAAAATAATAACTCCTTACATCATACCCAGACGGGCTTTAGGTGTAAACAGGGCACAGAGACCGCCCTTATTGCAGTGGTCGAAGCAGCTAGAAAGATTGTTGATTCTGGAAGCTGCGCAGCTATTATATTATTAGACCTCAGTGCGGCCTTCGACACTGTCAATCACTCCATCATGATTCAAAGGCTTAGTGATGTAGGGGTTTCGGGTACTGCATTGAAATGGTTTCATTCCTTCCTCACTGACAGGACTTTTTCTGTTTATGAGGATGAGGTAGTCTCCACTCAGATGTCCCTTCAGTGTGGCGTCCCCCAGGGATCGTGCCTCAGTCCCACCATGTTTAACATCTACATGAGGCCATTGGCTGAGGTGGTGTTACCCTGGGGGGTGCAACTGGTCACCTATGCCGATGACACACAGTTGGTAATCTCTCTCTCTGGGCAGTGCTCAGCCTGTAATAATCTTTCCTCATGTCTCACTGATGTCCTTGAGTGGATGGATGAGTCTTTCCTGAAGCTCAATGGTACTAAAACTGAGGTCATGATGCTCGGGCACAATGCACCTTCTTCAGTGGATGCATGGTGGCCTAGTAGTCTTGGCCAGCCCCCTCCGCCCAAAAATCAAATTAAGAGATTGGGTGTCTGGCTTGACCCAACCCTTAACTTCATGGTGCAAGCCCAGGAGGTGGCAGCCACCTGCTACGCCCTAATACGATTATTAAGAAAAATTCTCAAGCTCCTCCCGTTTGAAGCCAGGCGGATTTTGGTACAGGCCCTAATCCTATCGCGATTAGACTACGCAAATGCTGTCTATCTGAGGGCGCCTCAGGGAACGATCAAGATCTTGCAGACCGTACAAAACTGTGCGGCCCACCTGCTATTGGACGTCCCTCGGCAGAGCTCAGCTAAACCAGCATTACGCCAACTACACTGGTTGCCAGTGCAACAGAGGATTAGGTTTAAAGCTATGACTATCGTGCACAAAACGATGTCTGACGCGGACCCGCCTTAATCCAACCTATGTTCTGTCCCCATCAGACCTCTCGAACCTTAAGGTCAAGCAATAAGAATCTATTAACGATCCCTAGGATCAAGAGAACCCGTATGGGTGGCAGACGCTTCTCTCTTCAGGCAGCAAAGCTCTGGAACCAGCTCCCTGATTCCATCCGACTGGAAGTTAGCCATCTCAGGTTCAGGAAAATGTTAAAGACCTTTTTGTTCTCCTGAGCCGTGGGGAAATGACTCGGTTACCTAATGCGCTGGGATGCCTCCGGGTAGCCATGCGCTATATAAGTGCGTAGTCATTCATTCATTTACTTGTGTACGCGGTTGCATCACTTGCACTCCTACGGCACACCATTGTCATGCCTGTCTGCGCATGTCCACAAGCCTGACAACGACACAGTGATGTTGGCTGTTGAAGGTGGGTGGCCACGTGAGTGTAGGCCTACGGTAAGGATAGGGTGGACACAGATGTAGAGTTCATGCCTAGCTGAACTCGCACTGTGAATAGGGCTAGGCATTTGGCTCATGCTGCGCCAATACAGATACACAAACACTTGGCATGTATGAGCCAAGACCCTGAGCGGTCTTGCGCATTTGAATTTTTCCATTCCCATGAGCCCGTCCTCCGGGTGCATGCTACATTGCAACATTGTCGATTGCAGGCCGGGTGGCGCCGACATCAAACAGAGACACACGCATTCGTTACTTCCTTGTCCAGGCCAGAACTGAACCACACCCAGAGCCCCCGGGCAAATTCTTCACGCTCCTACACTGGACTGGCGTACGCCGGCCCAGCCCACTCCGCTTACGCTTACAGGGGGGGGACAAAGCTACATGTCCAAGGTCTTAGCCACTGCCTGAGGTGACATGGTTGCGTCCGCTGTCCACAGGACAATGTAATGTGGTAAGGCCCGGGCCATCATGCATACATAATGACCATATGGACACACTTAGATAGATAGTGGAACTGGCTACGGGCACGTGCGCCCGGCCCCTTTTTATTACCAGGGTCACATGTCCAGTGACGCCTGTGCTGGATGGGTGTGGGGTGAGTATAAGCCAGCCCTCAGGGAGTGGTTGGTGCTGGCAATAACTAGAACAGTGATCATCGGATCACACACACAGATTGAGTCATAAAGGGTCCATGACTTGTGGTGCACTGAGGTAGGGGCACCAGCTCCGAAATCACACACAAAAGATTCAAACAAAAAGGGTCCCTGAGTTGTGGTGCACTGAGGTAGGGGCACCAGATCTGAAATCACAAAGAAAAGATTCAATCACAGAGGGTCCATGACTTGAGCTGCACTGAGGTAGGGGCACCTGATGAACTCAGCGTGTGCGCAGCCAGCTATGATGGCATGTCCTTGCAGGTAAGGATTGGATTTGATATATGTGAGCCCTGCTGAACGCAGTGTAGGCCAGAGGAAGCGGTCAGCAAGGGCCCACAGCCACGTGGCATTGAATTGAGCTGCACAGAGTTAATGGCACCTGAAGTTGTTGCATAGCGTTTAAGGACCCTAGTGTAATTTTCCCGATTCATGCCCTTATATAGGTGTAATTCACACTACCCTTATATCGGCATAGAAATCATACCCATATTTAGACATAGCCCATGCAGTCCTAATACTGGCATGGCTACTTCTACTAGTTCCAAAAGCCACAACGATTTCTTGGAAAACTCGGCTTCAGCAGTCAGGGACATCCCCTTTCTTGAATATTGATTTGTCCTAGAAATCATGGCGTTTTCAAAGAACCACCGTTCTTTGGTGACGTTATTATGTCCGACTTTACGTCAATCCAGGCACCTTCAAGGTATAAATATGCTCTGGCAAACACACTGTGATTTGGAGCAGTTCGACTATCTACTTGCCCGGCGCAGCTCGCTACAGCAAGTGCCGAAGGAAGCCGACCCTCCAGCTGACGCACTGACAGAGAGGCTGCCTTTCTCTTGCTGAGAATCCAGCTCCAGTGTTTCCAAGCTCCCCTTGCGGGGTGTTGGGAAATCGAGTCCGGAGACAGAGATACCAGACCTCCTTCATTCTAAAACCAAGGTACTGAGCTGATTAGAACCTAAGAGAAATCTTGGATAGATTCTTGGCTAAGAAACTGAACCTTTACTACACCTCACTTACTTCTTCCCTCGTACTAGACTTAGGTTAGGTACCTTGGGGTAGGCGTTTTTTAGAAGCACCAGTTGAGTACTTTTAGTCTTTGTTATTAATGTATGTATTTTATGGCTCGAAAACTATACCATGCTATTACAGTATTATTTTATAATATTCTTCTTGCTGTACGCAATATACTTTACAGCCAGTATTTCGATTGTAGCAGTTAATTTATTCTGCATGAGAAAGACGACTGTTCGATAAATAACTTTGTTGAAAACGCCGTCTCTCTATTTCTCTGCACCTCTGGTGAAACGAAGCATGCATGATTGACTAAGTGAAATATCTATCTATTGTTTCCACGACTCTGAAAGATACGTTTTATCTTGGGAAACAAAGTTATCATGTTTATGCAGTTGTCAGAAACTAATCCCTTCTTGTTTATTTGAGAAAGTTTCTAGTGACCTCTGAGCTAGCTGGCACTCACAATTAAGTCTAATATATTTGATAGAGACCTAGTGGACCTAAGTCCTACGTCACATCTATACGATATATTATTCCAATGCGCAGAGCCTATTGGGAATATAGGAACTATACTACAAAGTGCTCAGCGGGTGCACAGCCAGCGATGATGCGTTGTCCGGGCAGGCCACACTGGAAGCAATGTCTGTTGCCTACTGCACTATGCCATAAATAAATCAAGACTCGATTTGAATTGGGGGACCTGCTGACCGCAGTGTAAGCCGAAGGCAGTAGTCAGCACACACATAACTCTGCGGTGCTGTGCCTCTGGGTGAGCTCGGGGCCTGTGTCGCGGAGGCCAGTGATTGGCTGAGGAGGCTGGCGGTCAGAGCGGCGGACTCGCGTCAGGGTGAGGGGTGCCGCCCTGGCAGATGCATTGGCCATCCTGAAAGTGAACCACACCCAGAGCCGAGGCCTATTTATTCACACTCCTATGCTGGACAGGCGTACGCTGGACCAGCCCACTCCACTTACGCTTACAGGGGGGGGGGACAAAGTTACATGACCAAGGTCTTTCCCACTGCCTGATGCAACATGGTTGCGTCTACTGTCCACAACACTACAAACACCAGCAGTATATGTCCACATGGACATGTCTGTGCTCTGCATACTGAAGTCTGTCCAGCACATCACCGCCACACTTGGCATTGTATACATTCTTATTCATGGGTGACTTGCCTCCTTCACACATACTTGGTTCCCACCTCTCCCCACATTCTGCAATTGTGTGGCTGGGGGCCATACCGTTTTCGGAACTGTTTTTTTTTAAAGTCCGGACGATGGACTCCCTTCGAATGCGTCAACACTGACCAGGACTATTGTCCACTACCCTGGCCCTGGGATCTTGCAATACTCAGAGTGATTAGTGTTTTTGGGTACTTAACCTACCGGTGAATGCGGAGAACACAGGCCTCCACCAACTTGGATCTACTTTTTGGAATCTATTGACTGTGTATACCAATTATTTGAATCAAGATCAGAATACCTGAGCCCTGACGAAGTTTCATTTTGAACGAAACGCGTTGGCTGATGTCCATAAACGTTTTAAACAGAAAATACACTAAATGATATATTTTGGAAGAAATTTGAAGCACATTGACTCCATCCTGGTGCACCATCCTTCTCTTTATGAATTCATCTATCTGGTTTTCAGTGGAGTGAAAGTGCGGCAAACTCCAGATGTGGTTGCACAGACATTTTATTGATTTGTTGATTTAAAGACTGAGGTGCTAAACTGTGGTGGGATGTATGTCATGACAACGCAGGCTTTACACCGCGCTACCATTACAACACATCCATCACAACGCAAGTCGTTACAACGACTTGCGCTGTAGGCACTGGATTTAGGAATAGTATGATTTACTATTCCAACTCCAGCCTACGTAACAGTAGGGAAGGTGTTGGAATAGTAAATCATACTATTCCTTAGTATAGAGCGCCATCCAGCGCAAGTCGTTGTAACAACTTGCGTCGTAATGGTAGCGCGGTGTAAAGCCCGCGTTGTAATGGCTGTCTCCCCTGTGGTCAGCCTCATTTTGCTTGTTCACCACATACATGGTTCCCACCTCTCCCCACATTCTGCAATTGTGTGGCTGGGTTCCATACCGTTTTCGGAAGGTCGGCTGTCTTGTTCTGCACTGCCTCTGTGATAGGCCGGGAGAGGGTCTGGAGGGGGCCTGGGGGTCGAGGCGGTGGCTGTTGTGGCCCTCTTGGGTCTCTGAGCTGCATGATCAGTAGCTCCACGACATGTGTTGGTCTTCAGATGTGGCTCTGGGCTGGGCTACCATTCAAACTGCAGGTTGTCATCACACCAGTAAAAGGCAGGTGTTAAATGCCTGCTGCTAACGCGCCTTATCACCTATTTGTGGATCGCATCGCAGATCTGGCTGGTTGTTGGGAATGTCGCGAAGTGGTGTTTTTGTGTGTTTTTGCAAGGGAACGCCTACTCTGCACATCATTAGCGTTAGTTGTCGCTCTCATCCATGATGATGTTTTTTACACCAGCTATCGCAGGAAAACTGGCGATGTTAGCAGTGTGCACCAGCTTGAGAATAGGGTGATAAATCTATTGCCACATTTGCAGCACTAAAGTGCTGATAAATCGGCGATAAATCCTTGAGAATATGCCCCTGAGAATCCAAACTGTTCCTCACACTCTAAGTCCTTCTCTCATACTCAAGAATACACCTCACAACACACAATTTATGACACTCATCTAAATTTGGATAAAAAATTGTCCTAGTCATAGCCTTGGTTCTCTTGGTGATATAAAAACAGACACCCTCAGCAACAAACCTTCTGCGTGAAATATCCAGTGCCCTGACATCAGAAACTCAATACATAATAACAGAACCAACTTCAAAGAAAGTTGCTTAAGACTCAAAAATTAATTCTCAGACTAACCAGCTAATTCTTTGAGAACAATATCCACATCCCACACAGAGGAATACCTAGGACCTGGGGGCACCTTAATTCTAATACTCCTCATGAGTCTCTTCACAACGTCATGTAGTCCAACTGGCAAACTATCAATCAACTCATGCCCTGCTGTAATAGCTGATCTCCCAACATTAATAGTACTATACGACCTACCCTCAAGAAAGGTTTCTGTTAAAAAATGTAACACTTCTGCTAAAGGAGCTGATACGGGATCCAAACCCCTCAAAGAACACCAACAAAGCCATCTTCCCCAGGCCAGTTTGTACGCCTTGGATGTTCCTGGAGACCATGACTGCTTGATGAGGTTCGAAGCCTCCAAAGATAATTCTGACACCTGCCAGATTCTCCCGAAATCAGCCATGCCATCAGCCTAAAAATGCCCCTGCTAACTTATTATTCTTCCCCGATGCATCTTTTAATATATCTGGGATGTTTGGAAAAAGAAGAGGGTCGGCAAGCAACATCTCCATCACATCCGGATACCAAACCTGAGAACTCCAAAAGGGAGTTACCAAAACAATCTCCGCCGCTTCCCTTTTCACCTTCACAAGGAACCTATGAATTAGCGCAAAAGGCGGGAAAGCATAGGCCCTTATATCGCCCCAGTGTTGCAGAAAAGCGTCCACTGCCACCGCTTGTGGATCCGGCCTTCAACTGAAGAACATGGGAAGCTGAGCATTCACTCTGTTGGCAAACAGGCCCACTTCCATCGGACCCCAAAATGACCCTCTCATAGAGAACACGCCTCTGTTCAGACTCCCATTGCTGAAATCCTTCAGCTGTCTTGAATTCCAGTCTTCTACAGTATTGCTCACCCGGATAAATATTGAACTTGAATCATGATATTCCATCATAGACAAAAATGCCAACAATCCCTTGCCTGATCCGCTAGTGCCTTGGAACGCGGACCTCCCAGCTTGTTTACGTATCTCACTGCCGACACATTGTCCATTTTCAAGAGGGCACAATACCTCACATTGCTCTTCACAACACTTTTCACTGCAAACAAACCTGCCAACAGTTCAAAATAATTGATGTTCATCTCTTTCTTCTGACTTGTCCATCTCCCCCCTGTCTTCACTGGGCCACACCTTGCTTCCCAACCTCGAAGACTGGCTTCCGACTCTATGACCAAATCTGAGTCTCCCCAAAAATGGCCCTTCCATTCCAAGCCTCTATATTTTCATGCCACCATCCCAATTCCTCCCTTGTCTCTGAGTCTGTCTGAACTTTGTCTGAATAACTAAACCCTCTGTTTAAATATATCGTCTTCAACCTCTGCAACGCCCGATAATCTAGGGGAGCAGGGCAGACAGTTTGAATTGAGGAGATCTAGGATCCTCACAATCTGTCTCAGAGTTAACCACTCTTACTAAAGCTCTCCGCACCTCCTTGCGGATCTTTTTCACTTTGTCCATTGGCAACCTCAATACACAATCCAAGGTCCAAATCTGAAAACCGAAAAACACTGTCTCCTGACTTGGAACCAAACATGACTTTTTCTTGTTCACCACAAACTCTAAATCCTCTATCATTCACACAGCCAGAGTAGTATGTTTGAGAGCTAGATCCTTGCTCTCTGCCATAGTAAGTATATCATCCAAATGGACTATGATCCTCACACCGCTTGTGCGTAACCAAGCCACAGTTGGTCTCATTATTTTTGTAAAGCACCATGGTGCCAAGGTTAAACTGAAAGGGAGGCTCTTGAATCTCCACATGTAACCCTTCCAATGGAACTTTAGAAGATCTCTTTGACTCTGACAAACTGGGACGGTTAGGGAAGTGTATTTCAGGTCAAAATGGGTCAACCAATCTTCTCTCCTTAGGAGGTCTCTTAATATGTGAATTCCCTCCATTTTGAAATGGTTGTATTCATCCTACTCCTTCAATTCTTTGGGATTTATGACCGGTCTCATACCCTTGTCTTTCTTTTCTACAAGAAATATGTTGCTTACAAAACCTGCAGAAAGATTGTGTGACCTTTCTATTGCACCCTTCTCTGCTAACTCTTGAACCTCCTTTTCTACCATCTCCTCTTCTTTCTTTGAGAACCTCAAAGGGATCGGTCTTCTCTTCTGAACTGGAGTACTTACAAAGTCTATCTTGTAACCACTTACTGTCTGTAACACCCAAGGATCTGAAGTTACCTCCTTCCACCTGTCTAAAAAATGGGCGAGTCTACCACCCAATTTTACTGGAATAGAAGAAAGGTCTTTTACCAAACATACCTTGTCTTGCTCTTCTATCACTCCTGAACAATCCTCTTCAACACTGCCTCTGTGGGGCGATAAAGAATGTAGACATGAGCTATGCTACAGCGCGCCATTGGTTACGCTTTCATGACAGCGATGTTAATCAATTTTCCTTCTTTGGCATTGACAGAATTCCAGCAAATCCAAGAGGGGGCAACAGACTAAAACAACTACGCATCATGGAATCCGAGTACATCATCCGTCTGGATTCAAGAAGCCCCTTTGGCCTCAATGAGGATGAGGAATTACATGTGCACCTTGGCTAAGAACCTTATGTGAAGCCGGAACTGTACTTACCTGAACCCTCGCACCTGTACCTCATCCTCTCCCATGCCCTCCCTGCTCCTGTGTCCGCGTCATTCCAACTCCCACCTTCCTCCAGAGAGGGCTCTCTCTTTCGCAGGGGGCGATTAGGAGCTTTCACATTTGAGCTTATACTAGATGGCCTCGCCGAGAACCTGCCCTATCAGACAAAGGGGCTGACTCCTCTTTGAGGACAACCCTTCACCGCATCACTAAGGTTAAAAATCCCCCCACTCCCTCCCTAACACACTGCTCCACCACATGTCCATAAATGCACAATCACACCCTGATGTATCCTTCTGTTATAGGTCCTGTCAGGCTCTTCACAGATAGGATAGGGCTCACTCTATGCACTACTCACACGGCTAAAAGATTTATTTTAGCACTTTTTCTAGTTTTGCCCTTCCCTTGGATCGGCTTCCAACCCTCCACCACCCAGGACCAAGCCCCTAACCAATAGGACTTACTGAGATGGATATTCTCGTGACAATGATATCACACATATGGAGTTGAATATGTTACTCTGGTTCTCCAACTCTGAGTTTGGCCACATGGCCGTCACGGTTGAAAATGATGATTGTTTAACCCTAATCACCCCCCTTTTTTTCCCCGAATTTTCCCACATGTTCATAATTTCTCCGTATTGTATATACTGATTCGTTGTAAATGCCTTGAGACAAGGCATGGCCACTTGGCCTTGATGCCTGAAATCTGTATAACGTCAATGACTCTATGGTGTGCACCTATGTTAATTTCACTTTTTTATCATTTCCTCAGTGCCTAAAAGTATGTGCCAGGCGACCATATTTGAACTGATTTAATGTATATATTTAATGAATTTGAATACTCTATTGTTTATATGTAAGCATGTATTCAACAAATGCAATTTCTGAAATTAACTACACATCATGGTGAAACCACTGGGTCTGTCTTTCATATCATTTGTAGGTTCTGTAACTATTGTAGTTCTGGATGGTGATTGATTGTTTATGTGGCTGGCTAACGAAGAAGACCGCCTGGTCGAAACGCGTCGCCAATAAACGTTTTTTTTTAAACACCGACCCTGGAGTGTGAGTCTTCTGTGTTTCCTGTGATTACATCGTGCGGGGAACCCTTTCTGATATATATATATATATATATATATATATATATATATATATTACCTACTGGCGGTCGCCAGTAGGTATATATAGTTAGGATTTTTTCCCTATGGGATTTTTGAAAATTCTATGTCTAATAACTTTGGCGTTTGTGGACGGAATTGGCTGAAATTTTCAGGAAAATGGCACATTTTGTTTCTGAGCAGCCCCTGAAAATTTTGGGGGGGTTCGTCAAGGGGGGCCGAGAAAAAAGGGGGGTCCCAAAACGCGGTTTTCCCATGTTAATTTCCATAGGGCGGTTGGCCTCACTTTTAGCCCGAACGGCTGAATGGATTTGCACGAAACTTGGCAAAATTGTAGGGACTGGTAGCCCGATGTGCCTTTTGTAGGTCTCAATATATGTGCTCCAGTGGATTTTGAGAAATTAACGTTTAAAAAAAGATATATATCTGTAACAGCGGACTGGGCAGCGCCCCAGGACGCGTACTTTTCGCGCAACGGAGCTTTGTGAAGCGAAGCTGATTGGTTCTCCGGCGTCTGTCAACATTCCAAACAGTCCGTAGCGGCCGCCATCTTGTCTCTCGGTAGGATCGAGAGACAAGAGGAGGCCAAAGCGAAGGGGCAAATGACCATAAGGGGGCATAGTACATTGTCGCTGACCCCCTAGGTTTGATGTGGAGGTTTTAAAAGGGCCCCGCGGGGCAAAAAAAAATAAAAATAATAATAATCGAACAGCTGAATGGATTTGCACGAAACTTGGCAAAATTGTAGGGACTGGTAGCCCGATGTGCCTTTGCTAGATCTCAATATATGTGCTCCAGTGGATTTTGAGAAATTAACGTTCAAAAAAAGATATATATCTGTAACAGCGCACCGCTTCGCGTACTTTTCGCATTACGGCGCTTTGCGAAGCGAAGCTGATTGGCTCTCCGGTGTCTGTAAACATTCCTAACAGTCCGTAGCGGCCGCCATCTTGTCTCTCGGTAGGATCGAACAGCTGAATGGATTTGCACGAAACTTGGCAAAATTGTAGGGACTGGTAGCCCGATGTGCCTTTGCTAGGTCTCAATATATGTGCTTCAGTGCATTTTGAGAAATTAACGTTCAAAAACAAGATATATATCTGTAACAGCGCTCCGCTTCGCGGAGATAAAATTATATGTGTATTACCTAGCTGTTGCTAACACCAGTTAGCGACGGCTAGTAGAAGATAGCGACCATCTTGGGCCCCACTTTGCATGTGAGTGATATTTATCACTAATGACATGCAAAGTGGGCATGCCAAGATGTTAGCGACTGGAAACAGTCGCTAACATCGCTATCTCCTATTATCAACTTTTGGAAATATTCGAGATAAGCGCGAATATCTCCAAAAGCTACCACCTGCCCTGAGCAGTTCTTAGCCATGTTATCCAATGGGAGGTGGATAACATGGCTAAGAGCGTTAGCTCGGTAATGCATGAATATCGGTGAGTTTTCAGCGATATTAATGCATTGCGGTCGTTTTTTATCGTATTTCCGATAAACCTTGATAATAGCAAGTTTATCTGCGATAATTTCTGACGGTAAAAAAATCGTTGCTAAGCATCGTTATGGATAAATATCGCTTAACTTTGGTAATATGCCCCAACGTCTGTTAACGTTCGATTCGAAGGAAATCAGGAAGTGTTGAAAAACATTGTCTGCGCCATCTTGTCTTTTTTCAAATGCCACACTTTTGTCGTGCACGGCAGCCATTTTAGATGCCTTGACCAGACCCACTCTGTGCACGCTGTCGATCCTTAGCATGGCTCCCCACCCTCGCAAGCATCTCCCCCAGGCAGTGGTCACCCCCGCTCTCTGTCTTATGCATGGGTAATAAACCTCCCCCCATCTGCGCTGCTCTTCCCTGAGAATCACACCCTGTGCCCGCCCGACACCTCCCTTTCGCCCTATTCACTACCGCACCCTCTGACACTCCTTTTCCTCTGTGTCCGATTGTCCAGGCTGGTCCTAGGGTATCAGCTAGCCCTGCAGATGTAGTTTATGGCCACAGCTGTAAAGAATCACCCCTCTTCAAAGGAGTTATAGTAGATCAAGGCCTACACTCGATGAGATCCGTCACAGCAGAAGCGTTGCTATTATCTGAAAACCATCCTGTATTGTGATTGGGGAGGGGACCGAGCCTGAAGCGGAAGATTCCAGGGATGACTCTTTGTACATCAAAGTTTTTACAATTATGTGTCACATTAAAAATATATAGCACTCCGACAAAGTAGTAAGATTATAAAACTTTAATAATTTATAAATATATACAAGAAAACAAAAATAGTAATAACATATAAACATTTTTAGGGAAAAACAACGAAGTAGCGGTCGGCTGTGCGAATAGTCCCAACGCAGCACAACGTCCAGATTTCCGGCGTGGGGCGTCGCGGGGGGGTGGGTCATCAGTAGCAAACTGTTGTGCGAATAGTTCCAAGGCAGCAGAACGTTGAAATCTAGATGACACGAAAGTGATGTCTAGTAAGTTGCCACCCAGCAAATAACGGCATGGGGCGTCGCGGGGGGTGGGTCATCAGTAGCAAACTGTTGCGCGAATAGTTCCAAGGCAGCAGAACGATGGCACCAAGGTGATGTCCAGTAAGTTGCCGCACTGGTTTTGGTATCGTACAATGCTGCTCCAAATAACGGCGTGGGGCGCCCCGGGGGAGGCGGCGTGAACGGGCCTCTCCAGGTGGAGTGTCATCTGTTGTAGTGGGGCGCCCCTTTACCGTTTCAGTTGCCATTCCGTCCGTTTTTGGTCCACTGTGTCAAAAGCCGCAATTCAGCTGAGTTGCGCCCACTCTTGCGGTGCAGCGATAGGCGGCTGTCACAGGACTCTCAAAATGGCGGCAGGCTGTTTCCTTTTTGGGCCTGGTCCACTGAAATGGCCCTGGGACACCTTGGAAATCGGACGCTTGTCTGCTAGGTCTTGGACCCCATTCTCGAAAGCGTCCCCTCCGCCTTGAGAATTCATCAAAAGTTTTGGGGGCTCCGACTCCTGCAGGCTTCTGGTGGGGAGCGGCTGCCATGATTGCTCGCGGAATGACCACGACTGAGCTACGAGATGGTGGTGCTCTCATGCTGACGCCAACTTCAGTCTGAAACATCCAGAAACAAGGTGGGGCTTTCATCGTTTGGGAAAAAAAAAAGTTTTCATCCAATGAATTGTGTTGTTTTTAGGTCACATGATCAAGCCTTCCATCATTAGGAAACCAAAAGTAAAATGAACCAATGAAAAGTTTTATAAACAAGTCACATGACCTGTTATGCGGCATAGGGTGTAAAATGCGGAGAAAATACGTTGGCACGTGAGGCGGCGTCATTAGCGGACCGATGTGCGAATAGGCCGAAGGCAATACAACGCGCCAAGATCCGGATGGCACCGAGGTGGTGTCCAGCAAGTTGCAGCAGTGGTGTGGCCATCCTACAATGCTGAAAGTCGGCGTGGGGCGCCCCGTTGGCCTGTGAGTTTGCGTCAGTAGCGGACCGATGTGCGAATAGGCCGAAGGCAGCACAACGCGCCAAGATCCGGATGGCACCGAGGTGGTGTCTAGTAAGTTGCCGCACTGGTGTGGCCATCCAACAATGCTGAAAGTCGGCGTGGGGCGCCCCGTTGGCCTGTGAGTTTGCGTCAGTAGCGGACCGATGTGCGAATAGGCCGAAGGCAGCACAACGCGCCAAGATCCGGATGGCACCGAGGTGGTGTCTAGTAAGTTGCCGCACTGGTGTGGCCATCCTACAATGCTGAAAGTCGGCGTGGGGCGCCCCGTTGGCCTGTGAGATGGCGTCAGTAGCGGACCGATGTGTGAATGGGGCCGAAGGCAGCGCAACAATATTTTCGGAATAGAAGACACCACTAGGCGCTGAGATGCCAAGATCCGGATGGCACCGAGGTGGTGTGTAGCAAGTTGCCGCACTGGTGTGGCCATCCTACAATGCTGAAAGTCGGCGTGGGGCGCCCCGTTGGCCTGTGAGTTTGCGTCAGTAGCGGACCGATGTGCGAATAGGCCGAAGGCAGCACAACGCGCCAAGATCCGGATGGCACCGAGGTGGTGTCTAGTAAGTTGTCGCAATTCTGTGGCCATCCTACAATGTTGAAAGTCGGCGTGGGGCGCCCCGTTGGCCTGTGAGATGGCGTCAGTAGCGGACCGATGTGCGAATGGGGCCAAAGGCAGCGCAACAATATTTTCTGATTTGAAGACACCACAAGGCGCTGAGATGCCAAGATCCGGATGGCACCGAGGTGGTGTCTAGCAAGTTGTGGCACTGGTGTGGCCATCGTACAATGGTAAAAGTCGGCGTGGGGCGCCCTGTTGGCCTGTGAGATGGTGTCAGTAGCGGACTGATGTGTGAATGGGGCCAAAGGCAGCGCAACAATATTTTCTACAATATTTTCGGAGTAGAAGACACCACAAGGCGCTGAGATGCCAAGATCCGGATGGCACCGAGGTGATGTCTAAGTTGCGGACCGATGTGCGAATGGGGCCAAAGGCAGCGCAACAATATTTTCTGAAGAGAATACACCACAAGGCGCTGAGATGCCAAGATCCGGATGGCACCGAGGTGATGTCTAAGTTGCGGACCGATGTGCGAATGGGGCCAAAGGTAGCGTAACAAGATTTTCTGTATGGAAGATACCACTAGGCGTTGAGATGCCAAGATTCGGATGGCACCGAGGTGATGTCTAGCAAGTTGTGCCACTGGTGTGGCCATCGTACAGTGGTAAAAGTCGGCGTGGGGCGCCCTATTGGCCTGTGAGATGGTGTCAGTAGCGGACTGATGTGCGAATGGGGCCAAAGGCAGCGCAACAATATTTTCTGACTGACACCACAAGGCGCTGAGATGCCAAGATCCGGATGGCACCGAGGTGATGTCTAAGTTGCGGACTGATGTGCGAATGGGGCCAAAGGCAGCGTAACAATATTTTCTGTATGGAAGATACCACTAGGCGTTGAGATGCCAAGATTTGGATGGCACCGAGGTGATGTCTAGCAAGTTGGTGTGGTCATCCTACAATGCTGAAACTCGGCGTGGGTCACCCCATTAGCCTGTGAGATGGCGTCAGTAGCGGACCGATGTGCGAATAGGCCGAAGGCAGCACAACGCGCCAAGATCCGGATGTCACCGTGGTGGTTTCATAGTTGAGAGGCACTTCATCTGCAGTGGGGCGCCGAGATCCGGATGGCACCGAGGTGATGTCTAGCAAGTTGCTGTATTGGTGTGGTCATCCTACAATGCTGAAATGTAGTGGGGCGCCCATTTACCGTTTCAGTTGCCATTCAGCTGAGTTTCGGCTGCTCTTGATGCTACAGCGACAGGCGGCTGCAAGAGGACTCTCAAAATGGCGGCCTGTTCTTTGGATTTGGGCCTGGTCCACTAAAATGGCCCTGGGACACCTTAGAACTCGGACGCTCGATTTTTTTTTCCTTTCCTGTACATGCAAAAAAAGGTAAATGCCCGGTACGTTACACGCTTCATCTGCCACGATGAACTCTCCAGAGGAACCGAAAAAAAATATAGTTGTGGTAACTATACCATGCATCGTCATATGGAGAGGTGGCACCAATTAATTATAGTGCTGCATAAAAGAGAGATTTGGAGGAGAACCCCTGACCTGCTAGTACATTCATCAAAGAAGTGGCACTGAGAGCTTCAGAGGCAAGGGAAACGGTCCCAAATATTTAGAAGAACTTTGGAAAGATTAAAATGACATGTTTAGATTGTGGTAAATTAATTTCATGTGGACAGATGAGTGTTACTCTAATAAATACAGCATATGAACATCATCATAGTCGATGGTTGGTAGAGACATTTTTACTATATCCTGGACCTGCCCGTCCTCGCCCAAAATGGCGCCGGAATAAATGGGACTCGTAACTCCTTGTTGTGTACTGGTTGCAGAACCTTGAAATCACGAGATACGTATGCAGTTTTGAAGCACATGGCGGGCGGGGACGAGAATTGATTGAATATTTCGACATCCCTATTGATATTAAGTTCTGATGTGTTATTGATTACTGTACTGTTGAAAATTCGAATTAACGTCACCCATGGTACTTGCCCGCAAATGTATATCTATATAATTTTATTGTAACTGGCCCTGTTGTATTTTAATTATAAAATGTACGTCCACCGATTCCGTAACTGTTAGACACCTTAGTTCTTGCAACCTAATGGCCCGCCCGTTACGTTCCTCTACAGTGTAAATGTCTATTCATCATATACGATTACAGTTTGCTCCGTGGCAGGCCCACGTGGTTATAGGCTCGTATTTGTATAATGAAATTTTCACAATAAAGGTTTTTAAAAGAAAACATGGTAGTAGTATATACATTGGTAAAGTTTTTAATAATAGTCACTGTTTTAGAATCATTAAAAGAGAAGTGAAATAAAGCAGACCAATTACATGAAGGGTAAAAGGTATAATACGAAGGAACGCAGTAAAGATAAATGGTCAAGGGCTGTTGTGTTTTCTATTCCTGCAACATAAAGTGATCGATAAGAATCTCATATTCAGGCGTATCGGCGACTAAGACAGCAGGTCGACCCTCTTTTGCTCAACGGCTCCGTCATGGGACGAAGAAACGCTCTTTTTCTCGAAAAAAGAATATATTTTACTTGCAGAACAGTTGTAAAATTTCCGGGAAAGTACATTAGCCTGGAACATTATAACATATATTTAAGAAAAAATAATGTTCGGAAGTAATTAAAAGCGTAATTTTTAGGTGATATGACCAAGGCTTTCATCATTAGAATAAGAAAAGTAAAATGAACCAATGAAAAGTTTTATTAACAAGTCACATGACTTGTTATGCTTACGTTACGCGCTGCGCGCCCCGGATGACTTCCGGATGCGCTAACGCGGCGCGTCATATGACGCATTACGCGACAACGCAGGTCCAGAATATAGTCAAAATGTCTCCACCAACCAGCGGTCGAAACACAACCCCTTTCAGCAGGCTAAATAGTTCTGTTAAATGACAACAGAAGGGACAGGCAACAAGAACCATCAGTCAAAGAGGGGAGGGCTAGTTCTTCTCTACCGGGTTACATTGGGGCGCTACCGGAACTGATCGAATTGGTAGTCTACAGTGTTTCTGGATGTTTCAGACTGAAGCTGGGGTAAGCATGAGAGCACCACCATTTCGTAGCTCCGTTGTGGCCATTCCGCAACCAATCATGGCAGCCGCTCTTTATCGTTATTTTGGGCGGGGTGGGTGGCGGAGCCGAGCTGTTTTGCAGCCATCATTGTGTGAAGTTCAGTTCATCTCACTAGTTTTGTATTTGTCATGAGGGGTTGTTCCTAATGTTTCTATTTTAGCGAGGGCAAAAAGAGATCCCATTAGTGGCCTACTGATTTTACTCGATTCCTTTTCTTTTTTTTTACACGATTTTTCGTTATCTGCAAAGACTAAACAGAGTATTGCGACTCTGTGTTTGTTTGTAAATAGAGAATGAACCAAAGAGAACTAATTCTAAAACAGTAAATACTTGGATAACAATCAATCAAATGGAGAGAGAAGCAGGCACGACGGATTACAACCGGGGCAAAGGCCTGCGTTAACTACCTTTCACTATCTGCAAAGAGAGAGTACTCCTAATAGAAATGAGGGGGGGGGGGGGGCACCATTCAAAGCAGATCAGTGTGCATAAACACGAAAATGTTTTTACTTACCACGTACTTGACATTCGACAGCTTATGATATTTGCTATTAAAAAACCATTGAAATTCACTGAAAAAACCATAGGTTATAGACCATATATAGTTAGGAATTAGCATTTACAAAACCTTGAAAATTCACTGAAAAAACCATAGGTTATAGACCATATATAGTTAGGAATTAGCATTTACAAAACCTTGAAAATTCACTGCAAAAACCATAGGTTAGAGACCATATATAGTTAGCTGGACATTTTATTGACATAAAACCAATGAAATTCCATATATAGTTAGTTGCACTAACTATATATCGCGCACCCGCAATCCACTGCTGATGATGTCACATATTACATCATTCATGACATGGTCAGTGACATCACTGATGACATCACTGATGACATCTCAAATGACATCACTGATGACATCACTGATGACATCTCATTTGACATCAATGACCACATTACTAATGATATCATTCATGTGACAATACAATGCATCTCCTCACATTTTAATATAACCAGTGTTAAAAAGAGAGTATAATTTTTGAAACCATTGACACACCAATACTAGTTACTACATACGCACTCACTGATTGCTACGTCTACACACACCTTCACTCATTCACCCATACAATCATTCATACATACAATCACTCATCTTTACACTATCATATGCACTCATACACCTATACAGACACTCACAGTCTGCCACTCATCCATGGAGTTACTCACACACCTAGTCAGTCCTGGAAAGAATCAATGACACTTCCATTTTCTTGTCTATACAGTTAAACATAGAGCACCTTACATTTTCAAACATATACTAACACATACTTACCTTCTTATACAATCATTGATACAAGTACAGATTGATCTGCACAGAGTCACACACCTCCCAGCTAGCCACACACACACTCAGTCTCCCATACAAATACTTGGGCAATCAATCAATAACCCATATAGTTACTCATATAGCTACTGATCAACACATGCAGCAGTTTACAGAACAACAGACATAATGATGCACAAATTAAGACAGTTTAGTCACTAACCCATGCACTCAGTGAGACACATTTAATCACTCACTCATACAGTCAGTCATGCACCTACTAAATCCTTCGTCCAGACACTTACACATCCACTCATTCTTCAATATGTAAGACATATTTAAACTTTATAGAAACAAAAAATCACTGGATGTTGTTATCAGTGATGTCATCAGTGATGTCATTTGAGATGTCATCAGTTATGTCATCAGTGATGTCACTGACCATGTCATGAATGATGTAATATGTGACATCATCAGCAGTGGATTGCGGGTGCGCGATATATAGTTAGTGCAACTAACTATATATGGAATTTCATTGGTTTTATGTCAATAAAATGTCCAGCTAACTATATATGGTCTCTAACCTATGGTTTTTGCAGTGAATTTTCAAGGTTTTGTAAATGCTAATTCCTAACTATATATGGTCTATAACCTATGGTTTTTTCAGTGAATATATATATATATATGCATATATATATATATATATATATATATATATATATATATATATATATATATATATATATTACCTACTGGCGGTCGCCAGTAGGTATATATAGTTAGGATTTTTTCTCTATGGGTTTTTTGAAAATTCTATGTCTAATAACTTTGGCGTTTGTGGACGGAATCGGCTGAAATTTTCAGGAAAATGGCACATTTTGTTTCTGAGCAGCCCTTGAAAATTTGGGGGGGGTTCGTCCAGTGGGGGCCGAGAAAAAAGGGGGGTCCCAAAACGTGTTTTTAACATTGAGTTTTCCATAGGGCGGTTGGCCTCACTTTTAGCCCGAACGGCTGAATGGATTTGCACGAAACTTGGCAAAATTGTAGGGACTGGTAGCCCGATGTGCCTTTTGTAGGTCTCAATATATGTGCTCCAGTGGATTTTGAGAAATTAACGTTTAAAAAAAGATATATATCTGTAACAGCGGACCGGTTAGCGCTCTGGTTCGCGGACTTTTCGCGCAACGGAGCTTTGTGAAGCGAAGCTGATTGGTTCTCCGGCGTCTGTCAACATTCCAAACAGTCCGTAGCGGCCGCCATCTTGTCTCTCGGTAGGATCGAGAGACAAGAGGAGGTCAAAACAAAGGGGGAAATAACTATAAGGGGGCATAGTAGATCCTCGCTGACCCCCTAGGTTTGATGTGGAGGTTTTAAAAGGGCCCCGCGGGGCAAAAAAAAATAATAATAATAATAATCGAACGGCTGAATGGATTTGCACGAAACTTGGCAAAATTGTAGGGACTGGTAGCCCGATGTGCCTTTGCTAGGTCTCAATATATGTGCTTCAGTGGATTTTGAGAAATTAACGTTCAAAAAAAGATATATATCTGTAACAGCGCACCGCTTCGCGTACTTTTCGCGTTACGGAGCTTTGCGAAGCGAAGCTGATTGGCTCTCCGGTGTCTGTAAACATTCCAAACAGTACGTAGCGGCCGCCATCTTGTCTCTCGGTAGGATCGAGAGACAAGAGGAGGCCAAAGCGAAGGGGCAAATGACCATAAGGGGGCATAGTAGATCCTCGCTGACCCCCTAGGTTTGATGTGGAGGTTTTAAAAGGGCCCCGCGGGGCAAAAAAAAAAATAATAATAATAATCGAACGGCTGATGACCATAAGGGGGCATAGTAGATCCTCGCTGACCCCCTAGGTTTGATGTGGAGGTTTTAAAAGGGCCCCGCGGGGCAAAAAAAAATAATAATAATAATAATCGAACGGCTGAATGGATTTGCACGAAACTTGGTAAAATATTAGGGACTGGTAGCCCGATGTGCCTTTGCTATGTCTCAATATATGTGCTTCAGTGCATTTTGAGAAATTAACGTTCAAAAACAAGATATATATCTGTAACAGCGCTCCGCTTCGCGGAGATAAAATTATATGTGTATTACCTAGCTGTTGCTAACACCAGTTAGCGACGGCTAGTAGGAGATAGCGACCATCTTGGGTCCCACTTTGCATGTGAGTGATATTTATCACTAATGACATGCAAAGTGGGCATGCCAAGATGTTAGCGACTGGAAACAGTCGCTAACATCGCTATCTCCTATTATCAACTTTTGGAAATATTCGAGATAAGCGCGAATATCTCCAAAAAGTAACAGCTGCCCTGAGCAGTTCTTAGCCATGTTATCCAATGGGAGGTGGATAACATGGCTAAGAGCATTAGCTCGGTAATGCATGAATATCGCGGAGTTTTCAGCGACATTAATGCATTGCGCTCGTTTTTTATCGTATTTGCGATAAACCTTGATAATAGCAAGGTTTATCTGCGATAATTTCTGACGGTAAAAAAATCTTTGCAATGCATCGTTAGGGATAAATATCGCTTAACTTTGGTAATATGCCCCAACGTCTGTTAACGTTCGATTCGAAGGAAATCAGGAATTGTTGAAAAACATTGTGTGCGCCATCTTGTCTTTTTTCAAATGCCACACTTTTGTCGTGCACGGCAGCCATTTTAGATGCCTTGACCAGATCCACTCTGTGAACGCTGTCGATCCTTAGCATGGCTCCCCACCCTCGCAAGCATCTCCCCCAGGCAGTGGTCACCCCCGCTCTCTGTTTTATGCATGGGTAATAAACCTCCCCCCATCTGCGCTGTTCTTCCCTGAGAATCACACCCTGTGCCCGCCCGACACCTCCCTTTCGCCCTATTCACTACCGCACCCTCTGACACTCCTTTTCCTCTGTGTCCGATTGTCCAGGCCGGTCCTAGGCTATCAGCTAGCCCTGCAGATGTAGTTTATGGCCACAGCTGTAAAGAATCACCCGTCTTCAAAGGAGTTATAGTAGATCAAGGCCCACACTCGATGAGATCCGTCACAGCAGAAGCGTTGCTATTATCTGAAAACCATTCTGTATTGTGATTGGGGAGGGGACCGAGCGTGAAGCGGAAGATTCCAGGGATGACTCTTTGTACATCAAAGTTTTTACAATTATGTGTCACATTAAAAATATATAGCACTCCGACAAAGTAGTAAGATTATAAAACTTTAATAATTTATAAATATATACAAGAAAACAAAAATAGTAATAACATATAAACATTTTTAGAGAAAAACAACGAAGTAGCGGTCGGCTGTGCGAATAGTCCCAACGCAGCACAACGTCCAGATTTCCGGCGTGGGGCGTCGCGGGGGGTGGGTGATCAGTAGCAAACTGTTGTGCGAATAGTTCCAAGGCAGCAGAACGCGCCGAAATCTAGATGACACAAAAGTGATGTCTAGTAAGTTGCCACCCAGCAAATAACGGCGTGGGGCGTCGCGGGGGGTGGGTCATCAGTAGCAAACTGTTGTGCGAATAGTTCCAAGGCAGCAGAACGATGGCACCAAGGTGATGTCCAGTAAGTTGCCGCACTGGTTTTGGTATCCTACAATGCTGCTCCGAATAACGGCGTGGAGCGCCCCGGGGGAGGCGGCGTGAACGGGCCTCTCCAGGTGGAGTCTCGTCTGTTGTAGTGGGGCGCCCCTTTACCGTTTCAGTTGCCATTCCGTCCGCTTTTGGTCCACTGTGTCAAAATCCGCCATTCAGCTGAGTTGCGCCCACTCTTGCGGTGCAGCGATAGGCGGCTGTCACAGGACTCTCAAAATGGCGGCAGGCTGTTTCCTTTTTGGGCCTGGTCCACTGAAATGGCCCTGGGACACCTTGGAAATCGGACGCTTGTCTGCTAGGTCTTGGACCCCATTCTCGAAAGCGTCCCCTCCGCCTTGAGAATTCATCAAAAGTTTTGGGGGCCCCGACTCCTGCAGGCTTCTGGTGGGGAGCGGCTGCCATGATTGCTCGCGGAATGACCACGACGGAGCTACGAGATGGTGGTGCTCTCATGGTGACGCCAGCTTCAGTCTGAAACATCCAGAAACAAGGTGGGGCTTTCATCGTTTGGGGGGAAAAAAAAGTTTTCATCCAATGAAAAGTGTTGTTTTTAGGTCATATGATCAAGCCTTCCATCATTAGGAAACCAAAAGTAAAATGAACCAATGAAAAGTTTTATAAACAAGTCACATGACCTGTTATGCGGCATAGGGTATAAAATGCGGAGAAAATACGTTGGCACGTGAGGCGGCGTCAGTAGCGGACCGATGTGCGAATAGGCCGAAGGCAATACAACGCGCCAAGATCCGGATGGCATCGAGGTGGTGTCATAGTTGAGAGTTCTGAGCAGCGGTTGTAACACTGTCTGAAGCTTATTTGCAGCTGCTGCAGCTTCACTACGCGCCAAGATCCGGATGGCACCGAGGTGGTGTGTAGGAAGTTGCCGCACTGGTGTGGCCATCCTACAATGCTGAAAGTCGGCGTGGGGCGCCCCGTTGGCCTGTGAGTTTGCGTCAGTAGCGGACCGATGTGCGAATAGGCCGAAGGCAGCACAACGCGCCAAGATCCGGATGGCACCGAGGTGGTGTCTAGTAAGTTGTCGCACTTCTGTGGCCATCCTACAATGTTGAAAGTCGGCGTGGGGCGCCCCGTTGGCCTGTGAGATGGTGTCAGTAGCGGACTGATGTGTGAATGGGGCCAAAGGCAGCGCAACAATATTTTCTACTATATTTCCGGTGTAGAAGAGACCACAAGGCGCTGAGATGCCAAGATCCGGATGGCACCGAGGTGGTGTCTTGCAAGTTGTGGTACTGGTGTGGCCATCCTACAATGCTGAAAGTCGGCGTGGGGCGCCCCGTTGGCCTGTGAGATGGCGTCAGTAGCGGACCGATGTGCGAATAGGCCGAAGGCAGCACAACAATATTTTCTGACTGACACCACAAGGCGCTGAGATGCCAAGATCCGGATGGCACCGAGGTGATGTCTAAGTTGCGGACTGATGTGCGAATGGGGCCAAAGGCAGCGTAACAATATTTTTTGTATGGAAGATACCACTAGGCGTTGAGATGCCAAGATTCGGATGGCACTGAGGTGATGTCTAGCAAGTTGGTGTGGTCATCCTACAATGCTGAAACTCGGCGTGGGTCACCCCATTAGCCTGTGAGATGGCGTCAGTAGCGGACCGATGTGCGAATAGGCCGAAGGCAGCACAACGCGCCAAGATCCGGATGTCACCGTGGTGGTTTCATAGTTGAGAGGCACTTCATCTGCAGTGGGGCGCCGAGATCCGGATGGCACCGAGGTGATGTCTAGCAAGTTGCTGTACTGGTGTGGTCATCCTACAATGCTGAAACTCGGCGTGGGTCGCCCCATTAGCCTGTGAGATGGCGTCAGTAGCGGACCGATGTGCGAATAGGCCGAAGGCAGCACAACGCGCCAAGATCCGGATGTCACCGTGGTGGTTTCATAGTTGAGAGGCACTTCATCTGCAGTGGGGCGCCGAGATCCGGATGGCACCGAGGTGATGTCTAGCAAGTTGCTGTACTTGTGTGGTCATCCTACAATGCTGAAACTCGGCGTGGGTCGCCCCATTAGCCTGTGAGATAGCAGTTCTTTGGATTTGGGCCTGGCTCGTCTGCTGTAGTGGGGCGCCCCTTTACCGTTTCAGTTGCCATTCAGCTGAGTTTCGGCTGCTCTTGATGCTACAGCGACAGGCGGCTGCAACAGGACTCTCAAAATGGCGGCCTGTTCTTTGGATTTGGGCCTGGTCCACTAAAATGGCCCTGGGACACCTTAGAACTCGGACGCTCGATTTTTTTTTCCTTTCCTGTACATGCAAAAAAAGGTAAATGCCCGGTACGTTACACGCTTCATCTGCCACGATGAACTCTCTAGAGGAACCGAAAAAAAATATAGTTGTGGTAACTATACCATGCATCGTCATATGGAGAGGTGGCACCAATTAATTATAGTGCTGCATAAAAGAGAGATTTGGAGGAGAACCCCTGACCTGCTAGTACATTCATCAAAGAAGTGGCACTGAGAGCTTCAGAGGCAAGGGAAACGGTCCCAAATATTTAGAAGAACTTTGGAAAGATTAAAATGACATGTTTAGATTGTGGCAAATTTATTTCATGTGGACATCTGAGTGTTACTCTAATAAATACAGCATATGAACATCATCATAGTCGATGGTTGGTAGAGACATTTTGACTATATCCTGGACCTGCCCGTCCTCGCCCAAAATGGCGCCGGAATAAATGGGACTCGTAACTCCTTGTTGTGTACTGGTTGCAGAACCTTGAAATCACGAGATACGTATGCAGTTTTGAAGCACATGGCGGGCGGGGACGAGAATTGATTGAATATTTCGACATCCCTATTGATATTAAGTTCTGATGTGTTATTGATTACTGTACTGTTGAAAGTTCGAATTAACGTCACCCATGGTACTTGCCCGCAAATGTATATCTAGATAATTTTATTGTAACTGGCCCTGTCGTATTTTAATTATAAAATGTACGTCCACCGATTCCGTAACTGTTAGACACCTTAGTTCTTGCAACCTAATGGCCCGCCCGTTATGTTCCTCTACAGTGTAAATGTCTATTTATCATATACGATTACAGTTTGCTCCGTGGCCGGCCCACGTTGTTATAGGCTCGTATTTGTATAATGAAATTTTCACAATAAAGGTTTTTAAAAGAAAACATGGTAGTAGTATATACATTGGTAAAGTTTTTAATAATAGTCACTGTTTTAGAATCATTAAAAGGCAAGTGAAATAAAGCAGACCAATTACATGAAGGGTAAAAGGTATAATACGAAGGAACGCAGTAAAGATAAATGGTCAAGGGCTGTTGTGTTTTCTATTCCTGCAACATAAAGTGATCGATAAGAATCTCATATTCAGGCGTATCGGCGACTAAGACAGCAGGTCGACCCTCTTTTGCTCAACGGCTCCGTCATGGGACGAAGAAACGCTCTTTTTCTCGAAAAAAGAATATATTTTACTTGCAGGACAGTTGTAAAATTTCCGGGAAAGTACATTAGCCTGGAACATTATAACATATATTTAAGAAAAAATAATGTTCGGAAGTAATGAAAAGCGTAATTTTTAGGTCATATGACCAAGCCTTTCATCATTACAATAAGAAAAGTAAAATGAACCAATGAAAAGTTTTATTAACAAGTCACATGACTTGTTATGCTTACGTTACGCGCTGCGCGCCCCGGATGACTTCCGGATGCGCTAACGCGGCGCGTCATATGACGCATTACGCGACAACGCAGGTACAGAATATAGTCAAAATGTCTCCACCAACCAGCGGTCGGAACACAACCCCTTTCAGCAGGCTAAATAGTTCTGTTAAATGACAACAGAAGGGACAGGCAACAAGAACCATCAGTCAAAGAGGGGAGGGCTAGTTCTTCTCTACCGGGTTACATTGGGGCGCTACCGGAACTGATCGAATTGGTAGTCTACAGTGTTTCTGGATGTTTCAGACTGAAGCTGGGGTTAGCATGAGAGCAGCACCATTTCGTAGCTCCGTCGTGGTCATTCCGCAACCAATCATGGCAGCCGTTCTTTATCGTTATTTTGGGCGGGGTGGGTGGCGGAGCAGAGCTGTTTTGCAGCCATCATTGTGTGGAGTTCAGTTCATCTCACTAGTTTTGTATTTGTCATGAGGGGTTGTTCCTAATGTTTCTATTTTAGCGAGGTCAAAAAGAGATCCCATTAGTGGCCTACTGATTTTGCTCGATTCCTTTTCTTTTTTTTTACACGATTTTTCGTTATCTGCAAAGACTAAACAGAGTATTGCGACTCTGTGTTTGTTTGTAAATAGAGAATGAACCAAAGAGAACTAATTCTAAAACAGTAAATACTTGGATAACAATGAATCAAATGGAGAGAGAAGCAGGCACGACGGATTACAATGGGGGCAAAGACCTGCGTTAACTACCTTTCACTATCTGCAAAGAGAGAGTACTCCTAATAGAAATGAGGGGGGGGGGCACCATTCAAAGCAGATCAGTGTGCATAAACACGAAAATGTTTTCACTTACCACGTACTTGACATTCGACAGCTTATGATATTTGCTATTAAAAAACCATTGAAATTCACTGAAAAAACCATAGGTTATAGACCATATATAGTTAGGAATTAGCATTTACAAAACCTTGAAAATTCACTGAAAAAACCATAGGTTATAGACCATATATAGTTAGGAATTAGCATTTAAAAAACCTTATTTTACTCACACAAAACCATTGAAATTCCATATATAGTTAGTTGCACTAACTATATATCGCGCACCTGCAATCCACTGCTGATGATGTCACATATTACATCATTCATGACATGGTCAGTGACATCACTGATGACATCACTGATGACATCTCAAATGACATCACTGATGACATCACTGATGACAACATCCAGTGACTGTATGTTTCTGTAAAGTTAAAATGTGTCTTACATATTGAAGAATGAGTGGAAGTATAAGTGTCTGGACAAAGGATTTAGTAGGTGCATGACTGAATGCATGAGTGAGTGATTAAATGTGTCTCACTGAGTGCATGGGTTAGTGACTAAAGTGTCTTAATTTGTGCATCATTATGTCTGTTGTTCTGTAAACTGCTGCATGTTTTGATCAGTAGCTATATGATTAACTATATGGGTTACTGATTGATTGTCCAAGTATTTGTATGGGAGACTGAGTGTGTGTGTGGCTGGCTGGGAGGTGTGTGACTCTGTGCAGATCAATGTGTACTTGTATCAATGATTGTATAACAAGGTAAGTATGTGTTAGTATATGTTTGAAAATGTAAGGTGCTCTATGTTTAACTGTATAGACAAGAAAATGGAAGTGTCATTGATTCTTTACAGGACTGACTAGGTGTGTGAGTAACTCCATGGATGAGTGGCAGACTGTGAGTGTCTGTATAGGTGTATGAGTGCATATGATAGTGTTGTAAAGATGAGTGATTGTATGTATGAATGATAGTATGGGTGAATGAGTGAAGGTGTGTGTAGACGTAGGAATCAGTGAGTGCGTATGTAGTAACTAGTATTGGTGTGTCAATGGTTTCAAAAATTATATTCTGTATTTAACACTGGGTGAAACAGAGGTTATATTAAAATGTGAGGAGATGCATTGTATTGTCACATGAATGATATCATCAGTGATGTGGTCATTGATGTCAAATGAGATGTCATCAGTGATGTCATCAGTGATGTCATTTGAGATGTCATCAGTGATGTCATCAGTGATGTCACTGACCATGTCATGAATGATGTAATATGTGACATCATCAGCAGTGGATTGCAGGTGCGCGATATATAGTTAGTGCAACTAACTATATATGGAATTTCAATGGTTTTGTGTGAGTAAAATAAGGTTTTTTAAATGCTAATTCCTAACTATATATGGTCTATAACCTATGGTTTTTTCAGTGAATATATATATATATATATATATATAATCATATTAAGGGTAACACTAAAAAAATTAAAATATTCAAATAAAAGCTGATTAAACAAATCCCGCTCATACAAGGTTACTCAACCACACCAGTCTCATTAACCCGCAAAATCCAATCCTCTCAGAAAAGCTTAAGCTCCTTTATCATTAAAAATACAAAAGCATAAATCTGTGACTTATCTGTAGCTGTGAGCAGCAACAAAGAAGGAATATGGCTGCCTCTCAAGGGATTAAATAGCATTTAGAACTCTT
>NC_136057.1:804684421-804767421 GCF_964261635.1 Lissotriton helveticus | reverse complement strand
TTTCATTCCAATTCTAAGTTCTTGTATTGTATTGTAGTTGCTGCTGTGAGTTACCTATTAAAGAGATATGTATAATATTGGCCTCCGTGCCTTGCCATAAAATCTATGAACCCCTTTAAAACTGTAACTAAATAACAAAAACTCTTTTACTTGTTTACAGGAAATGTCACAGTGCTGTATCCAGGTACACTGCCCTGTGCAAGAAAAGTAATCTACTTGACATTCTACTAAAAAGCCACTACAACATATATATACAGTATTTCAAAGCATTGCATTACTAGTAGCTCTACTGTAATCAAATCAAAGTATGTATACAATTGCAAGTTCAAACTGTATTATTACTGCAAAGTACTTATCACTTACCATGCCAGGCTTATTTGGTTCTAGGAAATAAAATAACTAAAAGAATATTTTTATACAAAACTAATTGGATCTGAAGTTCAGTCTTTGAGTGTGTGATATAATTTGCTGATTAATTGTGTACAACAAATGCTTAACACTACCCTCTGATACAGCCTGACTGCTCGACCACACTACCACAAATGGAGAGTAAGGTGCTAGCTACTTTTACCGCTGCCTACCTTTGGGGTTCCACTGGACTCTGTGCACACTATACCTCACTTTGGTATAGTATATACAGAGCCAGCTTCCTACAAATGTTTAATGTTTTGGCCAATGTTACTGACCCAGTATGCTTTCATTTTAACAGCAGTTAGTACTAACTTTCCAAGAATATCCTTGAAAAACAACTACAACTCTCCTGTAAAGTGGTCTTTACAGTCTCAATAAAGTCTTACCAGTTTTACTGGTGACACATTGCATTATATGTAGGGTAATCTTATAACAATGGCATTCCCTCCCCATCGCATTACTAGTTAAGATACTAACAAGAGTTGATAATGTCATAATAAAAATAAGGCAGCCTAGCCAGAAATAATGGTTCTCTTACTGAAATGACAGTAAACATATTAAGCAATGCTGATTCTCTTATGGGGGTTGTTAGATCTGGGGGTCTCCAGTTGGCAATGTTATTCACCTTTGTCCACATAGGGACCCTTACTTCTAAGTCAGGATAAGGGGATTACACTCCTTAATAACCCCTGCTCACCCCCTTGGTAGCTTGGCACGAGCAGAAAGGCTTATCTCAGAGGCAGTGTGTTAAGCATTTGTGAATAGACACAGTAATACAGTGATAACACTACAGATGGACACAACACAGGTTTTATAAAAATAAGTATTCTTTATATAGATTTAAACACAAGACCACAAACGACAAAAATCCACAATACTACACTTAAGATTACTTAAAAGATGATTAAAGTCTCTTTGTTCAAGTTGATGGTAGATGCGACAAAGTTCTCAACAAAGTACCTGGATGCGTAACTCAAAGTAAACAAAAGGACTCGCAGAAGGGGAGATGCGTCGATTCCGTGACCCGGGGGAATGGTTGCGTCCTTCCTCAATGCTTGCGCAGAGTAGGGGACTCATCATGAGCCTTACCGGTGCAGAGGTGATGCGTAGATTCTCGGCCTGTTGCGGTGCGCAAGATCGCGCCTTGATGCGATGCGATGACGATGCGATGATCTGGTTGCGATGCGAGAAGATGGCGCCCTTGATGCGGCGATGCGATGACCATGCAATAACGCCCTGGCAGCCTTGCGGCGACTCTGTACTTGGGAGCCGTGACAGGCCCTGTGACGCGCTTCTCTAGCGATGCAATAGCGGCTCTCTCGAAGGCGTCACACTTCTCCAGTGATGCAACAGCAGGCAGTTTGATGAACACACGCTTCCAGGGAGATGCGACGAAGGCTCGCTTCTCCGGCGCTGCGACGATTTCAGCTGCGGTGGTGACACGCTTCTTCTCGATGCGTCGCGCTTCCAGCTCCAAGCGGCACGCAAGTGACTGGAGTCAGAATTCCCAGCAAGGAAATTCAGGTGGGAGCTGGAGGTAAAGTCTTTTGGACTTGAGACTTCAGTAGGAGGCAAGCACAGTTCAAGCCCTTGGAGAATATTCTGTACATGAAAGTCTTTACAAAGTTCCTTCTCCTTTCACTTGGCAATGAAGCAACCCCTGCAGGTCAACCCAGCAAACAGCACACTGGCAGAGGGGCATTCCAAACTCCTGCAGCTTCCTTGGTTCTTCTCCTTGGCAGAAAGGTTTCTTGTTCCAGAAGTGATCTAAAGTCTGTGGGACTGGGTCCCAATATTTATACCCCAAAATCCTTTGTTCTCTGAAGGCAGAGAGGCCTCTGCCTAGTTCAAACCAGTTCCTGAGCAATTTGTAGACATGACTCTTCTCTTCCTTTCACTGTGCAGGTCAGAGACATCAGACACTCCACAGGAGGTGGAGCCAGCACAGGGGAGGGAAGATCCAGCTCTGGAGCACTCTGTTGACAGGATTCCTCTTCTCCTCTCACTGTGCAGGGCAGAGACATCAGACAAGCCACAGGGGGTGGAGCCAGCATTGTAGAGGGAAAGCCCAGCCCTATTCAGGTCCCAGGTGCACTCTCCCCCTCCCATCTGGATGTAAATCTCTCTATTCACCACTGGGCTGTCCCAGACTGTCTCCTGGAATTTCCCCAGCCCTGACACACACAAACCCAGACAAGGAATACACAACTCAGCAGAGGGGGGCTCAAATGGTTAGGCAAGCAAATACCTATTTTCTAAAAGTGGTATTTGCAAACACAGGATATTAAAATAAACTTTACTAAAAGATGTATTTTATTATTCTGAGTTCAGGCATACTAAATTCGAATTTCTACCATGTTCCCTGAGTCAGTTAGGATTGTAAGAATGTAACAATCTTAACTGCCCATTCTGGCCTATGAGAACAGGTAGCCTTCAATAGTGAACAACTAAAATGGCTGTAATTCACAATAAGAACATGCTACACACATCAGAGCATGTCCTACTTTATACATACAATGTACCCTGCCCTTGGGCCTACCATAGGGGTGTCTAATATGAAGGAAAGGGAAGGTTTAGGGACTGGCAAGTGGGTGCACTTGGCCAAGTAGACATGGCAATGCTAGACTGCACACAGGCCTTGCAATGGCAGGCCTGAGACACATTTTACAGGCTGCTTCTGTGGGTGGCACAACCAGTGCTGCAAGCCCACCAGCAGTATTTGATCTACAAGCCCTGGGCACACATGGTGCACTGTACTAGGGGCTGACAGTAAATCAAATAACCCAATTGTGGAATAACCAGCAGTACATCAATTTAACATAGGGAGCACTTGCAATGTGGCACTGATTAGCAGTGGCACAGTGCCCAAAGCATAAATCCAGCAAAAACATATCAAAACAGAGGAGGCAATCCTTCAAAAATGGAAGGTAGACTCACGCCATTGATGTCAGGTCTAACAGGGGTGTCAGTATATCTGTCCACTGTACATATCAATTTGAAAGCATGCCTCATACCATGAAGCCTAAGCTTCATCTGTGCCACTAACAAACCCCATGAACCTTCCTGTAAGTAATTTTTTTATCCATTTCAAATAAAGACAGTAGGCTTCCATGTTTTCAATAGTGACAGGGAAGACAAGGACACTCTATTCTGGAACTGAACGTCTATGTCTGTCCAAGCAAGGTAAACTGAACAGGGGCTGTCAACCTGACTGGTCTATTCAGGAGGGTTTCTGCATGTGGAAGAGAAGAGAAGTACGTTTTTCACTATACAGTTGAGTCCTCTTCATCACTTAAAGGGAAACACCGTGCAAACAGCAACTTACAGGGCTTGGCATAGAGCAGGATTTTGGGTCCATCTTGTGAAGCTATTACTCACTGGCATGGTGACGACGACACTAGGGTCACATAGCGTTCCTTTCCCAGTATCTAGAGAACATCCAGTATGCAGTGCCACTGGGATCAGGTTAGTCACCGGGGTCTGGAGTTGGAAAGAAAGCCCTCTTCACGCTAGTTGGGGGCAGAGGCATTGTTGCCCTCAGGAGTTTACTCCTCTGAATGCAGCTCGGTGTCAGCTCCTCAGTGGCACTCCTCAGATATTCAGATACCGGTACTCCTAGGCCATAGCCATTCAGCTGTCTTTTGTACGCTACTGCTTCTGTCTGTAGTTGTGTTGCTCTATGTATGTACCCTGTTTCTGTCAATACTTGCACAGCTCTCTCAATGTTCCTTATGGCTATTGGTATGTACCTTGCTACTATCTGTATTTGTTGTGTTGCTCTGTGTGTGGGCCCTGTAGCAGCCTGTTTGTTCTCTGCTTTTTTTCTATGTGTTCTGCAGTGGTCTTAGTGTGCCCTGCTGGTGTTTATATATGCCCTGCTGGGGTCTGTATGGTCCCTGCATCTCTCTTTATGTGCACTGCATCTCACTACATGTGCCCAGCTGCTGTCTGTATTTGTTGTGTTGCTCTCCGTGTGTGCCACGCAGCAGTCTGTATTTGCTGTGTTGCTCTCTCTGCATGTTACATGTTGATATCTGTATTAGTTGTGGTGCTCCCTGTGTGTAATCTGCTACTATCTGTATTTGTTGTCTTACATTCGGTGTGTGACCTCCTGCTATCTGTATTTCTTATGTTACACTCTGTATGCGCCCTGCTGCTGTCAGTAGGTGCCCTGCTGAGGTCTGTATTTATTGTGTTGCACTTTATATGCTTATGCAGCAATCCCAGTGTGCTATCCAGGTATCTGTATATGCCCTGCTCTTTTCTAAATTTGTTGCACCTCCTCTCCCCCTCCCTCCGCTTCCACTCCCACCTCTACTCCCTCCAACTCTACACTCCCTCCACCTCTACACTCCCTGCACCTCTACACTCCCTCCACCTCTACACTCCCTACCTCTACCCTCCCTCCCTCCACCTCTACACTCCCTCCCTCCACCTCTACACACCCTCCCTCCACCTCCAGTCCCCTCTACCTCCTCACCCACAGGACCCCTCCCCCACCAACTCCCTACACCTCCACTCTTCTCTCCCCCCACTGCCCCCTTCCTTTCATAAACAACAAAACTAGAACATATTTTTCGTGTTAATACTAGTTTTGATTAGGATACTTCAGTTGTATATAAGGTTTCCTATGTTATAAAGTGTCAAATAGTAATAACACTTGAATTATAACTTATAACTATTAAACATGCTGCACAACATTCACAATACTCTGCAACACATCCACTACTCAAAATATTTCATATTTTACTATACTAATTTTCAACACTAATCCTTTAGGGTTTCTGGAGTGGCGTGCTACTTGCTTGAAAAGCACTTCAACATCCATCAGGGATAACAAGTGCTATATGAATGCAAACTTTTCTTCCCCTTTTTTCCCTCCACTATCCTCCTCACTCCAAATAACTGACTAATATCCACCACTGAAATTACTTTTCATATTTCACCATATTAATTCACCACTAATCCTTTATGGGCTTCCTGAATAGCGTGCTTCAACACCCCATCAGGGATAACAAGTGCTATATAAATACAAACCTTTTTTCCTCCTCTATCCTTCTGCTATCATTCCAAATCCAAATAACTGACTAACCTATCCACCACTTAAAATGTACTTGCATGTTTCACTATACTTATTCAACACTAATCCTCTATGGGTCCCGGAGTAGCGCGCAACGGCCGAAAAAGCACTTTGACGCCTCGTCAGGGGTAGTAAGCGCTATATAAATGCAATTACAATACAATACAATACAATAAATCTGGAGTTAGGCAAACCAACGCAAATTGCTGCATAGCCTTACTCTTCCCTGGGAAGGCGCTCAATGGGCATTGAATGGTATTTCCATGCAACTTCCATGGTTTGGGGCACATTCCCAGATTTACTGGTAAATCTGGGCATGCAAGAAAAAGATACGCCATCTCAGGTGAGGAGCAACAAGAAAATATATCTTTATTTTTCCATGTTACTTCCACATAAAAAGAGGAATATACCTCATAGGATTGTTTTTATGTAGGATTTATGTAGGAAGGAATTCTGAACTACTCATAGTTGAGACACCCAAACAACCAGGGAGCCTATTTATGATAATGTCATGCAGTGCAGCACAGCAAGCCACTTTGCTGCGCTACACTACGTGGCAAGGAAAGGGCAGGAATACACTGTATTTAAGTCAATATGGTGCATTCCTGCATGAACCCCTGCGCTGCAGCCTAGCGCCAATGCAAGCAACCTTCCACCATGGTGCAAGGGGGTCTGCGCTGCATGGCAGGGACACCTTCTGTTAGAAATACAGCTGGACAATTGTGCAAGAAGGGACACCTTCTGTTAGAAATAAGGGTCTCTCTTTGGCAGTGGTATGCACCTTGTCCAAGTAGGGACCCTTCCATCTAGTTAGGGTAAGGGAGTTACACACCCAGGATAACGCCTGCTTAACCATCTTGGTAACTTGGCACGAGCAGTCATGCTTATCTCAGAGGGATTGTGTGAAGCATCAGTACATAACACACAGTCAGTGAAAACACTGTAAATGGACACCACATCATTTAGAAAAATAAACAATCTTTATCTAAACCAAACAATACCAAAATGACAAAAATCCAACATACCGAACTCAAAATATCACTTTTAAAAGGTTAAAGCAATTCTGTCCACAGACCTCTATGGATGCTGTGATTTTCGCACAAAGTACCTTTGATGCAGCGCAATTGAAGACAAAAAACAGCCACAAAGTAGGTAAGTGGCAGAAAACACAGCAAGGCATCAGTTCTGGAGTCCTTTGGTGAATGGAAGGGTCAGTTCTTTTGCACGCAGGAGAAGTGTTGCATTGATTCCGGACTGCGTGGAGAAGCAATGCATCAATTTTCAGAGGGACTCCTTTCTGGGGCCCATGCATTGCAAACTTGGGCACACAGGTGCAATGAGTGGAAATCTGGACAAGTTGGAGGGAGATGCGGTGGTAGCAAAAACAGACGCTGCGTTGATTCCTTCAGCCATGGACCGGTGATGCATCGATTCTCTCAGCCTTACAGCAGGGCCTGCGTAGGAGTCAGCTTGGTGGTCTCGGAAGTAGGACACACGATGCACTGAAACTCTGGCCCACCAACAGGTGCTGTGTCGATTCATTCAACCTCATCATGGCGATGCATTGGTTTTTCAGCTGCACAGCAGGTTTGTGGCAGGAAAAACAGCGCTTGAAAGGAGATGCATGGATTTTGACGTCCAGTACCACCTCCAAGGGCCCAGAACTGGAGTTGCCACCACTTGGCAGGCCAGAACTCCTAGCAGTGGAGCTCAGGATGCTGAAGTTGAAGTCTTTGATGGCCCATAGACTTCTTAACAGGAGGCAGCAGACACGCGCCCTTGGAGAATCTTCTTAAGCAACACACCAAAGCGAAGTGCAGTCCATGTCCTCTCCAAGACAGATGCAGCCACTGCAGGCCAACCCAGCAAAGCAACAAATCAAAGGGGCAGTACTCCTCCTGTCAGCACTCCAGCTCTTCCTCTTCGCAGACCCTCCTCTTGATCCAGAAGAGTTCCAAAAGTCTGGGATTATAGGGGAAAAAGCATTTACAACGCTGTCATTACATCGCAGTACTATTACAACGCAGTTGTTACAACAACCGTGTTGTTAGTACACGATGCATTTACATCGCAAGTCATTACAACGACTTGCTGTAGGGGCGCTGAGGTATTGGAAATGAATTCCAACACCTTCCCCACTGTTGCGCAAACTGGAGTAGGAATGGTAAATAATACTATTCCTAAGTCCAGCGTGCCCCCTACTGCAAGTCATTGTAAAGACTTGCGATGTAAATACATTGCCAACTAACAACACGGTTGTTGTAGCGACCACGTTGTAAAAGCACATCACGTTGTAATGTACTATATTCGTTATAGGTCCACTATTTATATTCCTTTTGACTTTTGAAGTAGGCATACATTAAAGTATAGTCTTTGTAGTGCACAAGTTCTGCCTTGCCCTGTCGTGGCTCCAGGCACACTCCAGGGGGTTGGAAACAGCATTGTGAGAGGCCAGGCACAGCTCTATTCAGGTGTTAGTGACAACTCCTCCCACCGCTCTAGCTCAGAAAGGTTCATCAGCCTGGTAATGGCAATTAGGATATGTAGGGCACACCTAAACTCCCTTTTTGTGACTGTCTAGAGTGAATGCACAAACAACCCAACTTTCAGTCTAAACCAAACGCTGATTCCACAGGCCGGCATAGGCACAGGAACAGGAGGGTAAAGCAAGAAAATGCCCACTTTCTTCAAGTGGCATTTTCAAGCACACAATTTAGAAACCACCTTTCCTAAAAGATGTACTTTTAAATCTGGAGCTCAGAGAACCCAAACTCCAAATCTCCAGCTCTTTCCAATTGAAAGTTACCCTGTTAAGATGTGACAAGACAACTCCAATGATACCTATGGGAGAACTAGTCCGTGAAATAAGGAAATACGAAATTGGCAGTATTTCACTATCAGGACATGTAAGACACCAGTACATGTCCTACCTTTCACATACACAGCACCCTGACCATTGGACTACCATGGACCTACTTTAGGGGTGCCATACATATAGTAAGAGGGAAGGCTTGGACCTGGCATACACTTGCCAGGGTGATATGGCAGTTTAAAACTGCACTGGCAGACACTGCCATGGAGTCCTGAGACATGTTTACAGGACCCCTCGTGTGGTTGCACAGCCAGTGCTGCAGGCCCTGGTATCATTTGGTTTACAGGGCCTGGGCATACACAATGCACTTTCTTAGAGATTCACTAATAAATATAATATGTGAATCAAGGATAACCAGACATAATCACAACTTGGACTTCAGCACTGATTAGCAGTGGTATAGTGCCCAGCGTACACAAACCAGCAAAAAAGAAATCCGGCAAACCATCAAAAATACCATAGGTAGAGGCAAAATGACAGGGGAAACCATGGGATGAAGATAGATGGTGGGATTTGAAGTCAGCTTGCTCTGCAAAAGATTCCAAGAAGTTTTGGGATATTATAAAATGGGACAGGGGAGGAGTATCTGACCCCCCGCAAAACAACGTTGCTAAATCCGAGTGGGTGGACTTCTTTAAACCTCAATACGCCTGGAGCGAAATGGCAGGAGCATCCCCACCGGTACCATCCATTGTCTATCATTCCCAGCTCTTTACTCTAAAGGATGTGAGCACAGCGCTAGATTGTGTAACTAATGGTAGAGTAAGTGACAGGTTGACCTGGTGTCAATACTTTTTACTACTAGCCAATGCAGTGGCAATGGGTGCTCCGATTCCTTTTTCTTGGAAAGGAGCTGAAATTATACCAGTCTACAAAAAGGGAGATAAATCCCTCCCAAGTAACTATAGACCAATCAGTCTAATAGACTCAGCCCAAAAACTTATTGGCCGATTAGTTCAAAATAAAATACAAACATGGATAGAGGAACATAATGTTTTATCCCCATTTCAAGCTGGCTTTCGTCCCAGCACCAGCTCAGTAGATCAGGTTTTTTATTTCATTGCATTGTATTGGAAGAATGTTGTTTTATCTAAGGGATCACTTTACGCAGTTTTTGTAGACCTCAAATCAGCTTTTGATTTAGTCCCCCGTCCCTTGTTGTGGAAGGTCTTGGGTGATCAAGGGATGCCCCCCGAGCTGCTGACCCTTGTAGTCCGGTTGCATGAGAACAACTTTGCTAGAATTAGATGGGGAGGCCAGGGTGAGGTCACTGACGCATTCCCTGTCGAGCGAGGCTTCCGACAGGGATGCGTCTTGGCTCCTACATTATTTTCACTACACATTAATGGTATAGTGGACCACCTAAGTAGTTCTCCCACAGATGCGCCTGTCCTAGCAGGGACCCGGGTCCCAGTACTTATGTGTGCGGATGACACGCTGATCATCTCGCGCACTCCAAGTGGGTTGCAGAAGGCGGTTAATGCATTCGGGGTTTTCTGTGAGTAGCGTGGACTTGAGATAAACATCTCTAAAACCAAGTTCATGTCCCTGAACTTGTGGAAAAAATTTAAAGGTAAAATCATCCTTAACAACATCCCCTTAGAGGAAGTGGAGGCTTTTACCTATCTGGGCATTTCACTGCAGAGTAATATGGATTGGAAATGCCACACAGACATGGCCACCTTGAAATTTCATCAACTTGCGGGAGCCCTAGCATCCAAACGCAAAACTTCCTTTACAAAGCCTATCACTCTTGTCCTGGAGATTTACCAAACAAAAGTATTAAACGCCACTTTGTATGGATCAGAGCTCTGGGGATTTTCTAACCTTACCCAACTACCAACATTAGAGAGAAAATGTCTACGAGGGTTGGCTGGCGTTCCGCAAAGCACCCCCACAGTTCCGCTGTTATTTGATTTAGGCAGGAAAAACGTGGTTGATATAGTGAAACTGAGGCCACTATTGTACTGGAGGCGTATTTGCACCACCCCAGAATTGGCCCATTATGCTACGGCATTAAGAGATGTAATGAAGGCAGACAGATTCCATGTAATTCAGTGGCTCAATGAACTAAGATTACTTCTAAAAGATTTGGGACTTATTCAGCTATGGGAAGATTCCGACACAACAAAATTCCCATCAAAAAAGCTTCTGAAAGATAAATATTGGGTAATGGTCTGGGAGGGAGTACATATGGGTAGCACCAGCACCAACCTAACTGGTCACTTCCTTGATTTCAAACCACGTCCCCATTGTGAGGCATTCTGGGATATTATTGAAAGAGCTCAAGACTGTAAATTGTATTTTCAATTTAGACTAGGAACACTTCCAGTAAAAGCTTTTAGTTCTAACTGGGTATCATTAGGAAGTGATAAATGTCATAAATGTAAAAATAAGGTTGAGACCATAGCACATATATTTTTCGAATGTCCTCTTTATTGTGCCCCGTGACGCAAATGGTTAAAATCCATCTGTTTAAATCTGGGTACACGAAAGCATAAAGATGCCCTAAGAATACTGGAGTCTGACTGTTCAACCTGTGTAGCTGTAGCAATCGCTACATTTCTTAAATGGGCATGGATAATACGCACCCGCACTTTCTTACCTCATGATGGTAGCCAGTGTTCACATGTGCTTTACATGAAAATAATGTTTTTCTTTTTTTAATCATGTATTAATTTTTAAATTAATGTTAAATGATTCATTCTTAAGTAAGAAATTCGTATTGTAAAATGACAGATATAAGGTATTTGATACTCTTTTAGTATGTGTTGTCCATGTATTATTTATAGTGTATATACAGTGATGTCTTGTGTGATGCTTTTATGACAATCATTCGAATAAAGTTTTTGAATTTGATTTGACAGGGGAAACCATGCCAAGGATGCCTGTCTAACACTTTTTCTCAAATTTCTCTTCACTCTCTTTATACAATCCCTAACTTCCCCTTCAGCATTTTCTTTCCCCTAAATATGTGAATTGCTGCTGTTTAACTCTGTCCTGTCTTTTAATAATATTCAAAAGAAAGATGTTGACCTGTCAAATGGATTAATTTTGACAGGTCCAATTTCAGTTTTAAAACTGCTATAGTCATACTACAATGGCAGTAATGCATTACTACTACTGTAATGGGTGACATATAGGTGCAGCAGTCCAGCAGTGGCATTTAACTTACAGGCCCTGGTTACTCCTGGTACAATATACTGTGGACTTATAGGTAAATTGAATATTCCAATTAGGAGTATATCAGTTCAACCATGTTAAAAGGTGAGTACATGCCTGTTGCTACTGGTTACCAGGGGCAAAGGACACAGAATTTTACAGCCATCAAAAACAGATAGGCCAAAATTCTACGGTATACCACACAATGAAAGTTCACTTCTTACGCAGCTTCGCCAGTATAAAATCAAAGAGTTTTTGCATATCCATGCTGTAGTGTAATTTCTGGTTGGCTATATATAGGTAAAGTAGAGTATCACCAGTGAACAATCCAAGAAGGATTGGTCTCTATGTCATGGTGTAAGAATTGACCAGCTATGGACACCTTACAGTCTTACCAGTGTACAAAGAATATGCACGGTGCAGTCTCAACGTGCACGTTTGTGCTTGGAAACTGGTTAGGGCATGACCTCATTCCCACAAGCACAGAACTAAAGCGAGAGGAGAAATGTCCGCCTCTCTCATGGTGAAGTTTGCAGTCAGTCTGCAGGGCTGCGCGCCATGTGCACCGGGATGCTATTTTTTCCTGGCTCTTTTCTGATGTGTGTCAGCACAGGCTTATAAATACTTTCACAACATCTGTTTCTCATGGGGAGAAGTGACAGGCTGCAGTGCTTGCAGTATTTCGTTTCTTCTGCGCCTCTCGTGTTTCTGGTTTCCTTATCACAGGATCAGTGATTCAATTTTCGAATGCGTTTATTGGCATTTCCTTGACAACAAAAACTTCGCTAGACGTCCAATGTCCTTCTGTGGACCAAAGTTTGGCTTCATATCAATAGAAGGGTCCCCACGGAGATTACTGACGGCCTTTCGCAGCCCTGCGGTACCACATCCAAATGCCTTTGAGGCTAACTGTATGCAACGTACTCATTTGAACAAAATCTCACCAAGTAGACTTTATTGGAAGTATGACTTTTGTTTCAAGTTTACGAAACACAGGTCTGGGTTGACTAACAGGTGATCCAGGACAGCCAATCAATGAGACAATCTAATCTGACTGCCCACTTGAAGCAGCTGTTGTTTTATTTCAGTTCTTTGGCATTTGCCCCACATAGTTTCACCTTTCCACAGTTGGTTATGTTTCGGCTGTCTGCAGACGTAGAAAGCACGCGTGCTTACATCCTGAGGACCCCCGTAGAGACTCCTTAGGGTATGACACCCTCTTTGTTGCCCTGATAGTTAGGTAGAGAGAAATATGTTGCCCAACATATTACTCGCCCTGTTTGGATCGCTCCGTACACTTCGTGATACCTTTCATTAGGAGCAAGAACCCACCCGGTAAAATGTGTTTTTTCAATGCAGGAACGGTGTGACTTGCGTGCATCAGCAGGACAGAACGCTGCCCACTGAAGCTTGCCTAAACAAAATGAACATCCAGGATGGAGGCATTCTGGTGAGGACAAGTAACCCAGCACGCTTGTTTTCACCAGTCATCTGTTTAAAGCCTACCTGCTGGAGAAGGCACTTAAAATACCTTTAATATTAATGTTATTCATGTTAAAAGCTGATGTTGTGCCTTAATGGCCACCGACTCACCAGTTGAGCGATCAAGACTTCAAAAGTCGCCCCTGCTCAACTTCTGCGCATTATATGAAATGTGTCACAGGGGCACCACATTGCCCTCTTTGTTATGACGTTTTTCCACTTCAGGAGAGTCCTTTCCCAAACCAGGGTAATGCGAGATTTCACAGATTATACTTTCACAATTTTGCAGAAGTGGCAATGTATCAGCAACAGTCTTACCTTCGTTTTCACAAAATAGCGAGTGCACTAATTGAAATTTGGTTCACTGTGCAGGAGCAAATCAAAGCCGTGCTTCCACTCAAGCAGGTCCCTAGCCAGGAGTATGATTTCAGGGTGGCATGATCCATGATAATGACAACAATTTAGAAGAATGGCACTGAGTGTGGATTCTCCATCTGTAATTTGTAGGGAAAAATAGTGCAGTATGTTGAGGTATTAAACACACAAAAATAACAGTGTACACAACATGATAGGATTTAAGAGCAACTTCACAGGAGTGTTGAACAACATCCACAGGGACACCTGTCGAAGGTAAAAGGTGAATAGTATTATTTAAGCACATTTAAGTCATAATTAGGGCTGCCCTCGTATCAGTATGATATTTATTGTACCTCTTAAATGCGGATACCCTAGGTTTCGGCAGCCACAGCTGGTGAAGGGGCAAAGTGGCAGGGGGTGAACTTACCTGAATGCCCGCTCATCGCCTCTCTTCTGGCTGTGCTGCAGGCACAGGGACCCAAACTGCCCTGCAGCCAATGCTAACGCTCCTCTCATGCATGAGAGCTGCGTCAGGATTGGCATGAGAGTCCTGGATTTGCACTCCCAGGGAGTGGGAGTCTGTGCCTTCTGTCTCCAACCTGGAAATGCTGCTCGGGTTGGAGCCAGCTTCCGTGCACATGCACTGGCGGCTCCCCCGATAAGGCGCAGGAGCATAGCCACATCGCCTTTTCACTTGGTAAATATCCGTACACTGGACCAGTAGATATTTTCTGGAGGAAAACTTTGAAGCGTCCAGATAATTTTGACTTTCTCATAATTGCGACTCCCAAACAACCAGGGAGCCTATTTACGAGAATTTTAAGTAGTGCAACGCAGCGCAGCAAGTCACCTTGCTGTGCTACACTTCGCGACAGGAAAAGGGAAGGAATGCACTGTATTTGAGCGAGAGTAGTAGTGAAAGCTAGCAAACTGGAGAGAAAAAGCAAAAATGAATTGAAGTGGGAAGACATAGACCAGGAGAGAGAGAGAGGAAAGGGAATAGATGGATATAGAGAAAGACAGGATATAGGGTCAGAGGGCTAGAAGCAGAGGGGACAGATTGTGAGATGAATGGCGATTAGCTAGCTAAAACAGAAAACTGAAAGAGAGGGGGTGAAAAGTGGACAACAGGTAATATTGTCACTACTCTGCAGGCCATATTGCCCATAAAACAGGGTGCATGCTACTTAAAAGTATGACATGTAGACAGGTAAAGGTAAACACGTTTTTACACTGACTTGCATCTAAAAGCTATTTTTCACTGTAGCATGGCTAGCTCTTCTGTAGAGAAACACTGGGATTCACTATTACATTTAATAATGCTATCTTTGGCTAGGAAACGGCTAGTAACCTCATTCCATGACTCTTTGTAATATGTATTAAAAAACTAATTTATTAGTGAAGTTTGATTTTTTAATAAATATGAAGGAATTAGTATTTTTGAGGAAGATCTGTTTTCCCTGCCTACAATCTCTGGAGGGTAATTTGCAATAGCCTCCTGCTGCAGCCCTCCGAGTACTCAAGCCCTGAATGAGGTGTGAAAACTGCTCCCAAAACACAGAAAAGCCTTGGGGTTGGGGTGGTATTTTAGTTCCTCTTGGAGGATAGCTATTTAGACTGAGTACAGGAACCTCCTTTGTCACAGGGAAATATCATATGACAACTGGCCAGGCCCTTCTGTTGTCCCCACTGTGTCAGGCAGACACAAATCCCAATGGGAAGGAAGTAAGCTACCCCCAGAACTAGGTTTGAGTAACCACAGAGCAGGGGGTGCTTTTTCCCTGGCCACATCTCTGGGGTGGACAAACAGGTTCTACACAGGAGACAAGAGTTTCACCATCTTGGATTTAGTCAAAGAAAGGTACTGTGGAATTGTTTGCAGGAAGGCACATAGGAAATTCAAAAAATGTAGGTAGGGTAATCCCTGGGAACCTTTACCCTATTGGTTATGGAGGAGCCATGAGTCACTTTTACCAACAAGGTGGTGCCATAAAATAATGTGGTATCCCCAGTAACCTCCTCAGAATACTTACTGGACCTGTGGAAGATCAGGTCTGTGACCTGAGAGGAGTCCTGAAGGACTGGACCTTCTCCTTTTTTGTAGCCAGGACAAAGAAGTTGACTCCAAGGGTTCTAAGACTAACATTTTGTTCAAGCTATATTATTAATATTAAAACAACTTTCTGCGGCCCACTGGAGGGCTAGGAAAATGTTTTAAAATTATTGCTGCAAAGTCACAGAACCCCCTTGAGGGAAATAATTGGCATAACACATACCACAACTTCTGAGAGGCCCACCAGAGGTTAATTATCGATCAGCATGCAGAGAAGAGGAGAGGAGAGGATGTGTCACTGCTTCTATGGAATGTCAGGAAACCTATGATTAAGGAGTATGAGCTCCGAAATGTGTCAGGCCATGAAAACATTTGGAAAAAATGCTGGTTTTGAAATAAAAGGTTCTGAAGACTCATCCACTGTCGAGTGTCTACATCTTAGGTCAGCATGCAGATATATACATGTGACTGTATACATAAATATATATATATATCCAATGCATTTTACATACATAGACTTTTGTATTTCCGGCAGCAAGAAAACATTCCGCTGGATTTTTATGAAATGTGGTGCGCAGATGATTCTGTGGGGGCATTGCATATAAGTAGGGTAAGTATTTCCTACATTTTAAGTGCTTTTAATTTAGGTATGTCTGTACCTGCAGATACACTCAAGGCATATAGCGATGACAAGTCATTAGCTGATTGGTTAATGACTCCCTTGACAAAAGTGAACGGCACCCAAAAATGACTGCCGTTACAAAAGTTAAAGGCAGCAATTTAGTTTTAAGCTTAATTTTCCCTGCGTTCTGTGTTATGCCATTCAATGTAGGTAAATATTAGGTTTGGTACTTTTTCTGTACCTATTACCACTTTCCTAAAGTGGTAATAGGAAGGGAAAAATATTTATAAGTTCATATAAGAAATAATCAGGAGTACCAAGGGAGTACCACGGTACTCAATGAAAAATGGAAATACACTATTAGACAATGTAGATTAATAATATAATGTGCTAAAATGTTTTTTAATTTTTTTTACTTTTTTAAATGTGCACATGAAAGTGTACAGAGTATCTTTGTAATTGCTAAAAATGTCTCATTTTTTAAAATGCCCTTCACTGTACAGTGATATAAAATGTTAACCCCTTCAGCGCTGCGCAAATTCTCCCGCTGTGCAGGAGAAATAATAAGTGGGCAGGATTCGGTCGGCCGGGGGCCATCCTCAGCACATGCCCACCGTGACATTGGAAGGACAGGGGCCGTCCTGAGAAGGAAAGAGGATAAGCTTTGAAAATGTATTTGGGGTACTGCAGCACTCCCACGCTACTCAAAAGTTTTTCAAAAAAACTATATAGAAAAGGTTTGCCCTGTTACCACTTTACTAGTTGATAATAGTTATGCAAAAATACAAAACCTAATACTTAATTACATCGGAAGTCTTAACTCACAACATAGGGAAAGTGTACCTACAAACAACATGTCTGGCTTTAATTTTTGTAAAGTCAATGATTACCTAATCAACTAATGAATTGTAATAACTATGTACCACGGTAATACTGTACTGCTCCCAAGTGTACACTGTTCCATTGGACACAACTCCACTTTAAGCTATTCCACTATGCCCCAGCTTATGGTACACTCCTGGTGAATATGCTATTCCGTGTAAGCAACTACACTCTACTGCATTCAGTTTTGCAGGACATTCCAGGTAATTATCTTTACTGTGTTGACAATTCCTCAGTTTTGAATTTTTAAGAGGTGTTAGAACTGGAAGCCTTAGGGTGGTCTTCCCTCAAACGTTTTCCCTGATTGCCTCCAATTTTGCTGAAACCTGTTCTTGTGCTTAGGACTCTTACCACTTTACCACTGACAACCAGTAGTAAAGTGCATGTGCGTTTCCCCTAAAACATGGTTTGATTGACTTATCAACAATTGCCATATTTAATTTATCTATAAGTCCCTAGTAGAGTGCACTACATGTGCCCAAGGCCTGTAAATTAAATGTTACTTGTGGGCTGCAGCACTGATTCTGCCACACACACAAGTAGCACTTTAAACATGTCTCAGACCTGCTGGGTTATTTTGCAAATGTGCCCATTTGCAAAATAACCCCAGATATTGTGGTTGATTCTCACTTCATAATCAAGGGATTTAAAGAAATGTTTTCTCCTTGTTTAAACTTTATTGATCACTTGGCCAAATTAGATGAATATCAAGGAAAGACACAATAGTGAGACCTGATACAAAAAGACGGCAATTTTGTTTTGTCTTGTGACAATATTTGTTTATATTTGTTGTTTGTATGTTTTGTATAACATTTTTGTAGGGCACGATTCCTTATTTGTAGACTGTTCCAAAAGGGTAAATAAAATGTTTTGAGATGCGGTTATTATGAAATGTTGATGTTTTTATTCTCCGTGTATCAATGTATGAATATCTACAAATTAAAAATATAAGTTAAAAGGTATAATTAAAATACCAGGATAAACAGAAGGAAAGTGTTTGTCTTTCAGCAGAAATAGAGTATGCTTTCTAGAATAATTTGAGGTGTAGGCTATTTGCTCTGTGACTATAGTTCAATACGGCCCAGCCTAACCCTCGTCCCCTTGGGCCTAACTCCCGTTGTTTTTCAAACTTTTAGAACGATGGCATTTTTCTGCTCTTGGCCCTGTATGCCTGCAGCCTGTCTCCAATACACATCTGGAGTGGGTGACAGCTGTATTTTGTGCATTCTCTCTAGACAGCCAAAGACAAAGGGAGCTTAGGTATGATTGGGTAGCTATCCACATCCTGATGGGTCATCTTGGGCAGGATGGGAGTGTGGAGCTGACACTTCCACCTCAATAGGCTGCATCATATCCCCACACAAAGGGTTGCATACCCCCCTGGATGGAGTCTGGAGCCAGAGTTGGAAGGGAGGACCTCTGAGCACTTCAAAGCCCCTCTTCGAAATAACCCCCACTTTAAATGCACAACGGGCATAAGTACTGGATCTCTGACCCCAACAAGGGAGCAACTACTGGACCTGTGAAGAACTCTGCCAGAAAGAAGGCATGCTGTGCTGCTACAAGGTCTGGTACTCTGCTGGACTGCTGCGCTAGAAGAACTGCTTTTCTGCTGTGCTGCACTTCTGCCTGCTACAATTTGCCCTGCTGAGGAAGGACTGAACCCATTTCACTTGAAGCCGGAGTGACTCCAATGGTATGATGGCTTGCCCCATGTTCTTAGTGTCAGGGACATTAAAGACTTCTCATCAACCTACACCAGGACTTTGCTTGCTGCATGTCTTGCCTTGCCAAGTGGTGCTGGTTCAGTCCTGGGCCCTTGGAACTGGGTATAAAATGCTGCCACTGCTAAAGATCTATGATTCAATGATGATGCGTTGATCAGAACCAGAGCATCTCCTTCGACACCGACGTATCACTACTGCTGCACGGACCTCGCGTCACCTACTGCATGGCACATCACCTCAGGTTCCCGACGAAGCTCCTACATCCTGTGGTTCGACGACGATGCATCTTCGATTTGCACAGCTCAATGATGATGCATCATCTACAATCCTGTGCTTTGAGACTGCGCATTGCCTTTTGCTTCACACATCTCGCCCTTCAACTACACATCTAAAGTACTTTTCAGCAGGCCAAGGCTGGTCCTTGAATTTGACCTGTGCTCCATCAGGGTCTGCCTGAACTTTCACGACCAGATAGCCCTGGTAGGTGCTTTACGCTTTTAAGCACTACTATTTAATTTATTCTTTAAAAAATCATAACTCTGGTTATACTTATTGGATTTTAGTCATTTTTATCTTGTTTTGTTCATAAAAATGTACGCTATTTTCCTAAGTTGGTGTGGTGTTTTTTGTGCAGTTTCCACTGTGTTATTGTTTGAAGTACTGCACAAATACTTTAGATATTGCCTCTTAAGTTAAGCATGCCTGTTCTGCGCCAAGAAACCAGAGGGTTGCACAAGTTAATTTATGGTTTGTATATGACTTACCCTTACTAGGATTTTGGTTCCTGCTTGTATCGGGTGCATACCTCTGCCAACCAGAAACACTGTTTCTAACAAGGGGTCTAACCATCTTCCAGATATTTACAACTCCATTCCAGCTCACTGTCAACTCACCACAAGGCAAAAGTTCAGCATATCACCAACACAGCCATATAATAATTATTATCAACTGTCTAACCTGATAACCTTTAGCCTCCTGAATGATATAAAGTAAATGACATAAAGAAAGTATCAAAGAAAAGTGTCATTCTCTGAAGCCACTTCTTGTATAATACAAAATGACAAAACGATGCAGCAGACCACAACTGCAGGTCACATTCAACCCCCTAATCCCTCACTTTTCCAATGAAAAAAACAATGAAAAATCTACAAGAGCTGAGAGACACGAATAATGCCACTGGTGCTATATCTCAATATGGCACCAATAACATCAGTGCTATACCTGGCAAGGCTTGATGCCCTTGTCCAAATAGAGGGGGAGCAATGATCTTCCTTTATTCATCCACCCTCTTTTACATTAGTTACCCTAATGCCATCTCTCTAGTCATATTAAGGGCCAAATGTATACGCCATGCTGCAAGGGTTCCTGTGTTGAAGGCAGGATTGTTTTTGTGCAGGAAGGTACATGTTCTGGAACAGTACCTAGAGGCTTTTTCCTCTTTCTAATTGTGCTGCAAAATGCAGCACACTTAAAGGAGAAAACAACAAATGAGAAATAAAGATATTTCTTCTTGTTACACCTCATATGGGAATATGTACCATATTAAAGCATTCCCAGGTAAATCCTGGAATGCACCAAAATCCACGGGTGGGTGGGTGGGAACACCCTCATTTCACCCTTGGACAACCATCACAGGGCAGAGTAACGCAAGGCAGCGACATGCACTACCATGTGTTACTCCAGATTTACCAAGCAAACCAGGGCCACGCAGGAAGGCCTTGCTTTGCTCTGTAAATCTGACTTATATATTACATTGTCTTCGCAACACCATGTATGACTCAAGGACAATTCAACACACTGATAACTCTGGTCTGAAATGTACAAGATTGTATTTAGGTAGTGTTGCAGAGTGAGTCCCTGTGTTATAGTTATATTGTTCCAGTTTAATAACCAGGGCACCATCTGGGTTCACCACTACTTGGATGAGTGAGCCCTGGGCAGTACCAGGGTCCATCAAGCTTGAATCATCTTTCAAGAGGAACTCTTCCTTTTACTGGTGTCAGCACTTTCCCCTCCCACACATCTATCCAGTCCTGAGCTCACTGGAAAGCCATAGAAACATGCTGGTCCATCTTTGATCAACTTGATCCCATCAGCATGTATTTCAGTTGGTTCTCTCTTAATTGGTATTTCATTGCCTCAAGCAATTTGGTATGGTGCTGTACTTGTTTTGTTGTAGTCAGAGAATTAATTGTGCTACGTTACTGAAACTTGCGCACTACAGTATTGGCATCTTTATCATGGTAGTTCAATAATCAGACTATGATAGCCACAGTGGGGCCCGAGGTTTTCTCACTGGGCTAATAATCTTTAGACTGATTTAGTTGAGATGAGATTGGAAAGGAACGTAGGTTATACATTTTCACATTTCCGTATTAAATATCTACAAATGGCCCCTTAGCCCATTCAGAAAATCCTAAAAAGTGCAAATAGTTATGACAGAATTTACTTCCTGTATCCTCTACTCTTACTTCTTTTTTTGTCAGTCAGAAACTTTATTTCGCCAACACAAAGTAGGCATACAAAGTATACTACATATAAAAACAATTCACAACATTACAACACACATGAAAAAAGATATTTACTTTAAAACACAGATACAAATTCATGATCATTTACACAGTAATAAAATCATTTCATTTTGTAGGAATATAATTTCAGGTAGTTATAGATCTCTTTTTTAGTGGCAGTAATAAAAAAGACGCTAAAGAGAAACAGATAATAAAGTGCTACGCGACACAGTTTAAAATCCATTTTTTGCATAATAGGGATAATAATAAAACGTTTCCTTTCATTATAATAAAATTTACAGAAAAAAAATGTATGTCATCCTGCATAGATTGATTATCACATGTACAAAATGGAAGTTCAGAAACAACATAAACGTTGCGAGGAGTACCCAGCATTAAAGGAATATAGTTTAAACAATACCTCACCAAGACATACCTATGTTACAGGTTAGTAACGAAGGTTACATATGTTCTATTTGAATTTGTTAATTCTAAGGTGGGGCATGCCAGGTAAGATTTAACTGTTGGGGGATTAATATTTTGAATCTCCCTTCTTATCTGGCGATTCGAAAGCAGTAAAGCTTTTAGTTCAGTTTTGGATATAGAACTGCAGTTAGAAGGTTCCAAAAAGAGGTAATGAAGCCCAGCCATCTTCAATGTTATTTCAACATAAGTTAGCCAAGCAATATTACCTACTACATCTAATTTCAGGGCATTTTTGATAATCTCTCTTGTCAAGGCAAGGGACTCCTTTCGCCATATTGAGTGCCACATTAGGATAGGGGCCATTGCAATTGTATCAGTTATATTAGGGGCACCCAGTTGCATGTGACACTTGTACTTGGCACATGACTGTGGTAACGAAAGGACCCTTTTTAGGAAATTATCTTCGATAATCTGCAGTTTTGTACAGTCTTTCATGCCCCAGACAGCTGCCCCATAAGTAGCGGTAGATACAGTCTTGGCTTGGTACACTGTTTTTATTAGATCTGTTTTTAAACCAGTTTTTTTTAATAAACTTAGTTAGAGCCCTAATATTTTTTTCCATCTGAGTTCCTCTATTAGTAATCATCTTTTGCCATTTTGTTTGAGAATCAAACATAATCCCTAAATAATTAAAAGAATCAACAACCCCCATTTTTCCCTTTTCAGTAGTGATTTGCGGATATTTTTGATATTTTGAACCTGCTACTAAAATAAATGACTTTGAATAATTCACTTTCATGGTTAAATTACACATAAATGGTGTATAATCCTGGACTAGATGACGCAGTGCATTACTAGTACGAGCTAAGAGTACGGCATCGTCTGCATATAATAAAATTGGCACTTGCGCTGAATTAATATAAGGGACATCTGGTGTAGAGCCCAACAGTGCGGATTCCACACCATTAGTATAGAGTGCGAATAGAAAGGGGGCGAGGACACTCCCCTGTCTCATGCCTCTTGCAATTTTAAATGGCCTTGTGCACTCACCATTCCTCCTATATCGAACACAGGCTGAAGCATCTGTATACAGGTCACAAATATTATAAATAATCTTCAGGTCAATACCCATCTACTCCATGATCTGTCACAGCCTAGGCTGTGCCACGCAGTCAAAGGCTGCGGACAGATTCATGAAGGCTAGGTGGAGATTACCTTTTTTTGCAGCTGTGTATTTCACCAGAATTAGACTCAGGTTCAGATACTGGTCTTCCTTATCTTTTACCTTTTCTAAAGCCAAATTGGCATGGGATAATAATATTCTTTTCCAGTGCCCAGTCCTGTAGCCTATTTAAAATCAGTCTGCCCATTAGCTTTGCAGTAGAGTCTGTTAAGGAGATAGGTCTATAGTTTTTCGGGATCGACCTATCCCCTTTTTTTATATATGGGAACAATTACAGTTGTTTTCCAAGATGCAAGTGCTTTTGATTGAGCAATTTTATTAAAAACATTTGTTAAAAGTGGAGCCTATAGATCTTGATTATCTAAAAATAAATCTATAGGAACTCCATCCGGTCCAGGAGCCTTTGCTCGTTTACATTGATTTAAAGCATTTTTTGTTTCAATGAGTGTAAAGCTAACAGGAGGCTCATCAGTCTCCAAAACATGGGGAAAAGATTGGGGGGTTCTCATATCATCCGTTCCAAAGAGGGCTGCAAAGTGTGGCACCCATGCCTCTTGTTCAACATTAGTCTACAAGGAAAGCTGATCCAGGGCGCCGGGAAACCCTCAGGGTAGCTGTTGAGCCATACAAATGCAATAAATAAATAAATAAAAATAGTATCTGTGGTCATAGCCTGCTCATCCTTTGAAAACGGAGCATTAATCAAAGACCAGAAAGCTTGTGAACATTTTAGTATAGCAGCCTTTTGCAAATTTTCCCATCACTCTCCTTTTAAAAACCTCAGCCTAGTGGTCCTTGCATTTTTATAGGTTGACGCAAGCCTTTTACCAGTAATGTATCTCGTGGTTTGGCCTTCAGAGCCACATGCAGACTCTTAAGGATTTGATCACAATTGTTATTGAACCAATTAAATTTTTTAGGCTGGCCATTCCCGGATCACATGGGTTAAATTATTTTTAACATCAGTTAAAATCAAGTCAAAATCCAGGAGCATTTTGTCATGCAAATCCAAGTCTAAGCAGCTGATTATTTCCCCATAACATTTGGAGACTAAATTTTCCAAAAAGTTCCCTGTGTCCACCATTTCCCACTTTAAAATGATACCGTTCTCTCTTGCGATCAAAGCATTATAGGGAGTTTATATGGACACTCTATTCCCTTAGTGTTTTGTATGCAGAAAGTTACTGCAGCATGGTCACTAAATGAAAAAATCAAGATCTTAAAATGAGAGAAAAGGACTATCAATGCATCAGAAACCTAAACATAATCTAGGGTAGAAGACGCAAAATGGTTAAAAAAAGTACGTTCAAACTGACCAGTTATGTTATCAACTAGGGGTGGGCGTAGTGTGCGTAGTGGGGCTACGCAAAGCTCCGTGAAGTGGGAAGGAAGCTACGCCCACCCACACACTTTGTGGAGCCCCACTACGCGCCACCCGCCTCCCTCTCGCCCTCTTCTACATGCCTAATTTATGTTAAACAGAGTAAAAGTAATTAAAAAGGACTTACCTGAGATGCGGCATCCCGGGGCTCCCTCTTCCTGCTGTCGCGCCGACTTCTTCCAGACAAATGCGCATGCACTGGCGCCCACGCATGCGCATTTCTTGCGAGAAATGCGCATGCGCGGGTGCCTTGACAATGCTACAGTAAAATGGATATAGGTAGGTGCCATTTTTTATTTTTTTTATAGGAACCACCGCCACCCTAACTTAGTCTTACCTTAGTCTTCAAAATAGCATCAGTCAGTCAAAAATCCCTGCAACAATGATTTTTCTGGCAACGTGGAAAGAGGGTAAGCCCTGGGCAGCCTCTTCTAGCCCCTGACTAGCACGGATAGGCCAGCAGTGCGATGCGATGTGATGCAAAAAGATGTAAACATGTAGAATTAATATTCAGAGATCTGTAAAAAACTTACCCATGCTTTCTGAGGAGAATGGGAAATTCCGCACTTGAAGTCCTGTCCTGTCCTGTCTCAACAACTCAGGCTGTCTGCATGGAGAGAGACAGGAGACAGAGAAAAGAGGACACAGGGCACATGGACTGAGGCCTCACCATCCAGACCGGCATTGAGCCGTGACACCACCCGCGGAACACAACGCAGCTCCCCTGGCTCCCACTGCTCTCGTGGTTTCTGTTGGTCCCGTGGCAGAGCTCCTCACTGTCACCACAGACAGTGGGGGGGTGCAGCTCACCGCGGCAATCCACCGCAAGAACCTGGTCGCGATCTACAGTACGCACCCCGCAGCCTCACAGCCGTGCGTCCTTGCGTCTTCCCTGCAGCCGGTTTGTCCGTTTGTTTCCCGGCTCGGTCTATGTCAACCCCCGATGGGAGAGATCAGCAGGGGGCTGGAGCTGGAACCAGGGTCCAAGGGCTGAGGGAGAAAACAGGAAGCAAACAGCTTCAGCCGTCCTGCTCACGTCCGTCGTGTCCTCCTCCTATGGTCAAAACAAAAATGCGGCAACTGGAATGATCAATTACCAGGATGTTGTTGGCTCTCTTACTTCTAACAGTCTTGAAGTTTTTGCAGCGTAATGATCTTGGCTCGAATCTTTTTTCTTTTGCTCATAATAGTCCCATCAGTGACGTCAGTATTTTTTTTCTGTCTCCCACTTTCTTAAGATCCACTCAAAGGAAGGTCATCTCTACAGTGCTGTACGTGAGTCTCTGATGCCTGTGGGAAGGTCAGTTGTTGGCTTAGCCTCCACTTAAGCTGGTTGCAATTGTTCAGCGTTTCCCAGTGTAGATGAATTAAAATATTGCATAATTGGTCCTATGCCACCTTATTTGACTTGTCTTTTGCCATTGCTGAAAGCCAAGATCACTAATCTCTGTTTGACCTAGGGCCTCTCAGTAGTTCTGATCCCTGTGCCAACCCTCAAAAGGATGTGTGAATCCCACCTTTTCTCAGCAGCCCGCATGAGGAACAGCCAGAGAACGACCCCGAGGCAAACATGAAAGCCTTATGGTTGTTTTTGTAACTGTCAGTGGGTTGGACTCCACAACATCCATATTGAGTTCCCCTAGTGCAGCACTCCAAAATATAATCGCCACTCCCTCAGTGACAATATCTCCAAATTAGAGAATACTCTGGGCATGCCCTAGCTCACAGGACCCAAGTTCAGGATTGATAACATTGGAAAGTAATTTTGGTCTTCTCCGTCAACATGTATGTGACTACCGGTTTGATATCTAAAACATTCCAGTTACGGCCTCAGGGGGATCAAGTGCTGAACAACCATGGACCCCTGTATTGAGGCCCCTTCACTTTCTACTATGACTCAACCCTTTGCAACACGTGTCCATCACTCAGGCACTGCTAAGATTTCCACCCCAGAGCACACGCAGGCATCTCTCTCCACTCTTTCACACAGGATCCAGACCCACTGCCAGTGCCAGGCCAGGCTCTAGTCTCTTCACGTTTGGATGTGGGAGAGCAGACAATTTAGTCGACGCATATGCCTCATCCCCTATGCTGCTCCAGCCACCACCTCAGCAACTTGAGGTTAATTCAGGCCGCTCTTCATCACAATCCTCCTCCTGGAACTACCTCAGCTCTCTCACCACTTATCAGTCGACCCTGCCCCCTATACTGAAGGAACTGCAGAACAACTGTGATTTCTCCTATCAGTCCATGTATTGGGGCACAATCAACATGATTCGAAGGGAAATCAACCTCCCTGCAGGAACCTGAGTGTCATGATTTCAAAAGGCATGCTATAAATAGGATATGTTCCGAATACAAGGAAGGTAAGAAGCTAACTGAGTTTGTGTCCATGTCGCCATCTTGCAAACCATGCCCTAAGCAAAGGTCCTTTTGAATGCCACCATGCAACTCAAAGCAAAGTTAGTGATATTGATTAGGTTAGGTTCTGACAAACAATATGCTATTTCCATGTTTACATCATACTGGTTCAACATTTAGATTAGATAAGACAGGCAGGGAGCGTCATTGGATAGAAATGATCACAAGTCTGTACAGCAGTTATTCTGTTTGAGAATGTACAACCTGCAGAATCATATGTTGGATTTTTGTCGTTTTGGTCTTATTGAGCCCATTTGTGGTGTTATCGCTGTATTACTGTGTGTTTGAGTACAAACACTTTACACATTGCATTTGGGATAAGTCAGTCAAGCTACCCAGGGGGTGACCAGGGGTTATCTTAAGTGTGTAGCTCCCTTACCCTGACTAGAAGCAAGGATCCCTATTTGGACAAAGGTACCTACCTCTGCCAACTAGAGACCCCCATTTCTAACAAATGCCATTCATGACTAAATCTGGTTGTTATAGTTTTACACAATCTAATCACAAACTGCCTTCAAACTGGCAATCGCATCTGCTTGTTTATGTGTCTGATTATTCTCTTTGACAATTATTTCATCTCCTGCTAAATTAAGTCATCTAGATCTTGCATTCCATATTCTAATTTACTCTGGAACACATCTGTCTCAAATTTATTATCTCTCTCCAGTTGCTCTCCTGAGAAGATTAACTCCCCAGCAAGGTTAATACACTGTTTCCTGTGCTTGGTCTTACTAGGTGCCACAATCTCTCTACACAATTCAGCTACAGGTGATTTAGGTTGCCAGATCACCCCATTAATTTGGTCTTACCACTGCCCATAATTCAGCAAAATCTAACAGTCACGGCTGGATCTAGCGTCTATATGCTTAAATGATATGGTTTAATCACTGACCACCTGCAAACTGGCATGCGTAGTTATAGCTCATCAAACTCTATGCGGCTAGTGATATCTTTTATGATATGTCCCAATACATTTCCACAACAATGGATCTGAGAAGGTAAAGTCCAATATTGGATCTGTCGCAGGGATTCTGCTCCTACACAGAACTGTGCATAGAGACTTGGAACCTCAGTGAATTAGGGTGTACCAAAACTCACCTTAGTATCCAAAATCCCCTACCAGACTAGCAATCAGTGTCTCATTGGTTCCTCCATACCCCCAATGATTAGGCAACCCAGAACATGGACTTAGAACACCTCAGGTAACGTGGAATACATGAACACTCTTTCGTTATACTATCATACCAGTCCAAAACGAGGAGTAAATGAAGACACGTGCAAGTTTGAAATATTTATTTCTAGTGCCGTGTTCTCAAGCGCAGTATCTTAGCTAATACAAGCAGACATATTATAAGCAGCAAGGTTATCAGCATAGTTACTATTCCATAAAATACAAAGGGAGAAAACATTGTAAAATGCTAAAGGGAAGAAGGCTAATTTGCACCTCAATCTTACCCTCCCTTGCTAGTATATTATATTATATCTACAGAAGGTCTCTTTGGGTTTACAAGGGCGGCCCCATACCTCTGGTCCTAGTAGAAAGGGATCACATCATTTTCTACACCAGCTCTCTGCCACTGTTCTCCAAACTGTGTGTGCATGCTCTGCGCAGTGTATTATTAAACGCGCCAAAATCAGAGGTGGCCACAGCTGCATATGTGTTATGTCTAGGACGTGCGCTGTTCAGACCGAACAACAACCACTGTGTTGAAATAACCTTGAAGGCCTTGGCACTCAATGTTCAGACATAGCTTACCAAGCAGGGCTGATACTATAGGAAAACATATTATCCTTGTGTGAAGCAAAATATTCTGCTAGACTCTAAACATTTATAATATTGTGTGCCGTGTGCAAAAGCAGCAGAGAGGGAAAATGGCGTTTAAACTTCTAATAAGCTCATGCTAACTTAACACAGTGTAAAGGCAAAGCCCATCTCCATGACAGATCATTCAGAGGCAATAAGGTAACCATTCTGTATTACATCTGGAGTTAGAATTTTGCATGATTGCATGGGCAATGGCAGGTGAACACAGTGGCGCATGTATTTCTGCCTTTTTTGCCTTTGGTTTCTCCCACCTCTGTGCTGGTGAAAGTTATTCATACCTGTCCCTGTTGTGAATCAGAGCCACTGGATCACTGATGTGGTGATACTGTTTCAATCAAAGCCATAGATAGTCAAAACATGTAGTAATTCCTGTAACATTAATTTCTGCCTGAAACACAAATTAGTGAGATGCTCTAACAAAGGCGCAATAGCTTGCTATTGGGCTGGCAGATTTAATGGAAAGTGGCATCAGTTTGACAGCATCGAAGTAGCCTGTGTTTAGCAGTACCATTACCTGTGTCAAGTGGCTGTGTGTATATATATATAATGGTACAGCTTCTGGAAATTAATTAAACAAGTTTAAGATGTCCCTTGAATATAACCATGTGCTTCTGTCAGGTGTTGGTCTGGTCTAATTTGTCCTATTCCTATTTTTTAGAGTACTTTTGAGAAAAAGGCCACCAATACAAGCATGTATTTGTGTACAATAGTTCATACATTGATTTTATCTTACATAACAACAACTGGTGTATCAGTGAGACAAAAAGCATATTACTGAAAATAACTCATTGTATCCTTTTGCACAAACGTCCATCAGTTAATGTCCTCCTCCCACTGAATTATTGTTATAGTCATAACAAAACGTGTTTCTGAAAATTCTTTTCCACTAGTCCTTGGATAGTTGTGTTTATACCTGAAGTCTATGAATCCTTAGTCTTAGCGTAATTCAGCAGTGGTAAATCACTGTAAATTACGCTGTCCTCTTTTCATCTGTATTCTAGAATGCAATCTTCGATTTATTATTGCAGTGGCTCTTAACCTTTTGACTTTTGTTGCTCCTCACTTCATCATCACTGGAACCTGGGGACCCCCACTGAATCATTATTGGACAATGAGAACCCCACTTAGTTATTCCTGAAAGCTGGGGACCCCTGCCTACACATGTTCAATGTGTAAAACCCACTAAACACTAAGTGGCTCATTACGATGCTTTCCGCCCGACACGTCTCAGATTTGGGACTGACTGACTAAGGGGGGCAGTTCCGACTGCCGGATTACGATGCAACCAAACACTGTTCGGTCGGATTCCCATTGTTTCCTATCGGAGCTTGTGTTATGCCAGAGAACCGGTCGTAACATAGCCTCCTATGGGGAAATGGGATGTGTTTGGAAAACCCTGCACCCTGTGGCAGGCACCCCATGGTGCAGGGTTTCACAGAGGGGTACCTTAGGTACCCTCTCTGCCACTAACCGTAGGCCACGTAGTTGCTGCAGGTGCCATGGCACCGGGGCCAAAAGCTGTCAGAACTCCTCTAAACACCAAATATTGCTATATCGTACTACAAAACAGGCAGTCACAAATGCAGTTATCTTGCAGGCACTAGGGGCATTATTTGAATGGTGCAGCAGCTGCAGTGGCATCAGGTCTAATAGTTGTAAGAACTCCTCTAAATAAATAATATTGATATTACATCAATTAATTCTATTATTTCCATCTTTAATTTCATTTTTTAACATTTTGCTATTATTTACCCGCACTATACCACTAGTAACAACACAATATATTGTCTTTTTGTACATAAACAAGTCATAACAATTTAACAGACTTTCTGTAATTTATATTGTACAACTACAACTTACAACAAAAAACAGCTTATTATTAATCACATAGGTGAAACCTGATACATTTAACAATGTGTATTCTCTTTGATGTCATAGGCATGCCTCGACCCTTAAGATATTGTATTTTATATAGGGAAGGTGTTTAACAGACAGTTTTCTTGAATTTATTGAAAAATAGAAGGATGCAGAGCTGCAAACCTGCAGAGATAGGCACTAGAGTGGTAAGTGTAATCAACCTAGAGTAGGTTTGCATATTCTATAGTTGCTCTTCATTCCAGAATACATGTTATCCCTTGACATGTCACCTAGTGAAGTGAAGGTAATTTTTAATCAATTTATGAAAAAAATAGTCTAGAAAGAGTCATCAGCATAGGTTACATATGATTACCGCACTAACCTCATATGGTTTAATATGAAGGATATATGTGCTTAGTAAGCTCTATTTTGGTCCACTCTGCTGCGTCATAGTACCTTGTAAATTAGTTTTGGATTTTAGGCATTCAGATTAAGTTTAGGCATATTTTTTCTAAGACCAGTTATCTCATTTATTTGCCTTATGTTCTATTTCAGGAGCTCTGTAGTGCTGCAGTACACCAACTATCAGATAAAAGGAGCCTTACTAAAAGGTCTGCTTGTCATTCTAGGTGGTGTTCATTTAAAGCATTGCCTGCTATTAGAGTTAACTTGTGTCTTTCTGCTATCAATTTGGTCGGCAGTGAGACTCCGTAGTTTTGTCTGGATGTACTCAATGCTGCTTTGGAATCATATCTGTTTCTGTCTTGGTTTAAAAGACGTTGTTAGTACCTTGCATTGATGTTACTACTATCAACATTGAACTTGGATCACTATCCTGTGTCCATTGGGGTGTCTAGAGCTGACTCAACACCTTGAATCAATTGAGATTCTTAAGCAGTGAATCAATGAGGGAAATGAGACTGGGATGGAAAAAGCAACTGGCAACAATAGATGAGGAAAGGTCTGGATTATCCTTTGACCTAAACCACAAAGTATATTTAGATACTTGAGGATAACTAATTATTTGAGACTTTGCAACTATAAAAGTGCCCACCCCAAATGTTCTCTCTTTGAAAATGATCACTCTCCACTGATTGACTATTACATCTAATTAACACTTGGGAAAGAGAGAGGATGGGGTAGACCCAAATTAATAACAATAAGTATAAAATATAATAATAGGTATATGCATTCATAAATACCGAAACGGATCTCCAATGGTAGTAATCAAATAAGACAAACAGAAACTCAATACCTAGCTATGACTTTACAGCTGGTAAAAGTTCAAACCAATTGTACTGAAAGTACTTGAAAGGAATTAAAAGGAAATTAATTACTGTCTAGGGTTCGAGATGGAGTCTGAAATTCAAACTACAGAACGTTGATATTATTCCTCGGAATTAGAGCAACCTGATCCAAACCACAAAGTTTTCAACGGATATGCACAAGACAAAGTTAACCAGAAAAACGGTTGCTGTAGAAAGCGTGGTAGCAGTGACTGCCTGTAGGCTATGCAGCCATGGTGGAACAAATGGAAGAAAGATAAGACTGATGGAATATACTCTAATGGAGCATTGATATGGCGAAGAGGCAGAGCAGCTTCAACAGCAGGGCGTTGTCTTAGAGAGACCACATATGGGTGTGAGGCACTGAGTTTGTAAGATGGCTGCCTGTAGTCTGAGGACACTGAGCAATTTCTCTAAGGGTGGAATCACAAGCAAACCCCAAATTAACATGTGCAAAACACTTTGGTAGGTTGACACAAAAGCAGTCGGGCTTAAATTAGAGGTAATGTGTAAAGTATTTATACAGCATGTCAAACAGTCATTAAGTAAAAACACAACACAAAAAATCTCACACCAATGTTGATCAATAGGGTAGAACTTAATAAATGATTTGATACCAAAACGATCAGTAGAAACAGAGATATGCAATTTCAGAGATTTTAGGTAAGTAAAGCTGGTTCTGCCAGGCTGGGTGAAAGTCACATGTTCAGGCCAACCACGATGGAGCACGGGCCGGATACAGGTACTAGGTAAATCCCGCTTAAAGAGTTACCTTCAAAGTCCCATGCAAAGAATTCCGTTCACGGCGGAAGGGGTCATGAGAGAAGCAGGGAGTGCATCGCGGATGATTGTCGGTGAAGAAGCTAATTAATTAAGATACAAATCATTTAGGATAAAATAACAGCTATTTGTGCAATGTTTAACATAAAATTTAAAGATGAAACGACACACATTTTACACATGCAAACTGCACTATACAGACATAGTTATTGGTATAGGCCTTAGAAACGTTTAAATGCAAGTTTTCTTTTAACTAGAAGGGAACTCAACAATGCTGAAACGTGCAACATGGTATTTAAAAGCTTGACTTTAACGTGACATGCTTAGAAATATTTGGCATGTCTGCAGAGTGTTCTGCTTTAACAAATGCATTCAATATTGTTAAGAAGTATATTGTTGTGATAACCAAACATCCTTCACATATTTCTTGAATAGAATAGTTGTACATTTTAAAACAGTATTTCTTGTTTGTGTTAATGAAATGCATTACTAAACAGTATTTTTACAAGTTGATGTTTCTCTTCTTTAGCGTAGTTCATTGTTTATGCGATGAAATATTTAATATTTGGAAGGTTAAACTGTGTTCGATGGCTATGGGAATCAAGGTTTATGAATCGAGAAGCCACACACGTAAGATGTCTGTAACAAAGTTTGTGATACAATTGTGTGTTATCTGGTGGGAAAGGAAGTGCTGAACTCACTCTCAGATGAATGCTGCTGCCTGATTAGATCCAAATAAGAGAGACCTGTTACACATTTTGCAACATTATTTTTGCCTTTTATACTAGTGCATGTTCCTAGTTAGGTTTAGGCTAAAAGGCTGGAGCTAGAAGCTAGAAACCCTGGAGCTCTGAATCTCCAACAACCCAGGCCCATCCCCTTGTCCTCGATGGACAGCTGTGGTTACTGCTGCTGCTGTTCATATCTTGCCTTATTATTAGTGCTTGATATTTACAGTTGCTACTGCAACTGTATGCTTATTTGCTCCAATTATTGAAAGTCAGCTGGGTTTCATGAACTACTCTTAATGGGATGTTCTGCTGCTTTGATTGAATTTTGAGATTTTTGCTCTCTTCATCTCATTCTTTTCTTTGAACTTGAACTCTTCATGAGTTCGACTAACTTAAAATTTTGATCCTGTTCTTTAAAATAGGGTATTTGTTCTTTAAAGAATGCGCTTTAAGTCAATAATTGATGATTTCTTCTAAACATACTTTTATGAGATTTCTATAAACGTACTTGCATTTATTGACTAATCTGAATACAAAGAATTAATATAATCTTACTAATCTCCTAATGAGAAAAACCCTCTTAAAACTAATTCAAACTCTCATGATTGACTGAATTTAGAACTGTATATGGGATTTAATTATTATGATGAAATAGATACTGACTCAAAATATGGTGGCAAAGATCTGTCACCTGAAGCAAGTTATACTTGGAAGGCAGTGCAGGAATGGGGCTTAACCCTGTAAGTGATGGTAAGGAAAGGTTAAATCATTTTTATAAAATTTTGCCTCAGCTCTGCTTCTATCATTGGTGTAGCGTGAAGTGCAGGCTGGGCCTCACTGGCAGTCGTCACTGTAGTACAAAGACTCTGCGGGCGTCACGGACTGTCGTTGCTTGAGCTTTGCAAGCTGTCCATTGTGTAGCGCGAAGTGCAGATCTCATGCTCCTGGGCTTTGTTGGCGGTCTTTGGGGGGGAGATTCAAGTTCACCAGAACTTCGTATTGTCAAGCGATGTCGGTGGCAACATCTTGGCGCGAACTGGCCCTTTCATATTTGTGAAGAGCCAAAAAGTTTAGGAGAGTTCAGCTGAGGCCACACCAATGGTCCAGGACCTGAGGGGCACTGCTTGGTGGCCATGAGCTAACTACAGCCGAAGTCAGCAGCCTGCCCCCGGGCTGTTTAGGGCCTACTCTAGGGGTGACATATGTATTAAAATGAAAGGTTTGGGCCTGGCAAAAGGTTTATTTTGCCAGGCTGAAATGGCAGTTGAAAACAGCACACACAGGCTGCAATGGCAGGCCTGGACATGTTTAAAAGGCTACATAAGTGAGAGGCACAATCAGTGCTGCAGGCCATTTAGTAGTATTTAATTTACAGGTCCTGGGTACATGTAGTACTACCTTACTAGGTGCTTACAGGTAAATGAATTGTGGCACATGGGTGAAAGCCAATTTCACCTTTTTGAAAGGTGAGAGCGCAAGCACTTTAGCATTAGTTAGCTGTGGTAAAGTGTGCAGAGGCCAACAAAAATGAGATAATCAGAAATAGAGGAGTAAGGCAAAAACGTTTAAGGGGAGGCTTCTAGGTCTAACACTTGATAATTACAAACTGTATGAATAGCATCTTGGAAAATAATTCTTCGTTTTCAGTGTAGCTGGGTTATGCCTTGTCTGTGGCTTTTATTTCATATCATGAGTTTATAGCTTTTGAGACCATGCCATTTCATTGCCTTCATTTTGTGAGAGAACACCACCTGAAAATGTTTATTTAATACTAGAGGGCTTTATTTTGGCCGATTCGTATTTCTGAAATCGCTTATGTATGTGAGTAGTGTCCTTACTTTGATCAGAATGACTTTGTGAATCAGTCATTGCTTTTTCCTTCTGATTCCAGTGTATTCAGTGAAAACAGTCTTTTCCATTAATACGAAGATCTAATTATGTTTGTTTGGTTCCAGACGTTATCATCTGAGTTAAATGTAAAACTTTTGTTGTACTGCAATTCAAATATTTTCTTTAGTCCACTGTTTATCATTCTGAGTTTCAGTATCATCATTGCATCAGTGTCACATGGAGCCTATTTGTGTAGTATTAGCTTAACAGTTTCAATGACCAACAGTTCAAGTACAGCCAACACTACTAATAATGTCATAAATTATGATTGTCTAAATATAGAGGTGGGTGGTTTGCCCATTAGAATAGACACTCACATCACACTTTTGCACCCCTTGGTGCTTTATGCACCTTCCTTTTTTAGGTCTCACTCACAGAGCTTTAGTTCTCTGAGACCTTCTGCTATCAATTGGTTAGGGCTGAAGGCAGCTAGGTACCTTCAGAGATTACAGAGCTGCAAAAGAGTGGATGGTGTTCTGCTTGAGACTTAAATTAATGGAGTACTGTGATCTGAAAAAAAGTGATCTAGAGAAACCTGCAGTGTTAGCTGACAGGTGAGTAGCTAACATGTTTAACCAGGGACTAGATCAGTATGATCAGAAGCAAAAGGGAGAGAGGAACTCTTCACAGACTAGTTCCAAACTGGAGGGTAATGGTCAGGTTAATTCCAAGGGACTCAAGGAATGCCCAAGTGAAATAGTAATGGAAGGTGGTGTGTCTGGTGAGAAGCATAATGAGAAGGGGGGACAGAGTTCTTCCATGTCCAAGGTGGTGACTTGCTACAAGTGTCTTGTAATCAAAGAAGAGAGGGCGGAACTAGAATAGCTAGTTTGTTTCCCCTAGGAATTATGAATAAACAAAAGGAACTAACTATTGGGATAGTGTTTTTGTACTATGTGTCTGCATGGAAAAACCCATTGGTTTTGTATGAAGGCCCTCACCCACCAACCTGGTTGGTGGCATGCTTCATCATCGGGCCCCTCCCGAGCATCGAGTGCGCCTCAGGTGTGCTGCGACGCCAGATTACTGCGGAGCGGGTTTTTGAAACGTGAGTGGGCTGTGCTGGTGTGTTGAGTGGAACACCTATGTCCAACGAAGCTCGTGACCAGTCCATAGGTGTTCCAGTGGGTCGGAGACCCTGACAAAGTGCATAAGAGTCCCATCCCCCGGTCGAGACCTGAGGAGTTTCTCCTTTGGAAATAGGAGTACAAACTGAGAGGAAACACCTCTCATAGATAAAGCACCTTAGCGCCTGCTACACATACAGGGCATTAGCAAACACATATATCCCTGTAAACCACCCCACACATAATAGATCCTGATGACAGCCAGTTTAGTAAGAAGGCCTGGCTGAAACTAGTCGACTACACTGGACGTGGAAGACCATAAGTCCACCCCCACAGGTCCAAAGCCTTTGTTTTTAATCTCTGCCTGGGGCCCACCAATAAAGTAATCTTTTGGGACCCCAAGGACAGAATTTTAAACCTCACTCAACACACCAGCACAGCACACTCATGTTTCAAAAACCCGCTCCACAGTAATCTGGTGTCATAGCACACCTGAGGCGCACTCGGTGCCTTGGGTGGGGCCGGATGATAAAGCATGCCACCAACTAGGTTGGTGGGTGAGGGCCTTCATACAAAACCAATGGGACTTGCTACAAGTGCCACCAGGTGGGATACTTCAAGAGGGATTGTCAGGTGAAAGACCACAGCCCAGCAACACCCATGATGACTGGTATGTGACACCTGGATTAAGGGAACATAGGACGCTAGGTTGCACTAAACCTAGTAGCTATGGAGATCTGGGAGAGGGACCCAGATGCTCTGAAGCGCTAATTCATACTAACAAGTGCAGGTTTGTGCATTATGTGAGGATTATGGGAGGGAAGCACCTGCCCTGTGGGATACTGGAGCCTCCGCACCATGGTTGAGAGGAAGTACCTTCAACCTGAAGAGATGCTCCCTGGTACCAAGGATACATGTTTGGTGGCCATTGGAGAAGGCATGGAGTATTAGCTTGCCACAGTTCAAACTGAACTTACTGACAAGGCGGCCATGTTTGATGTTAGGGTAAGGGAAAATCAAAGCACTGGATTTCTCTTGGGAAATGATTTGATTGCTCCTGGCTTGGTGCCGAGACTGGAAGCCATTATGTCTTGTACCACATCAGCTGTGTCGACAAGAGCACGAGCTGCACGTCAGTCTCAGATTGAGACTGGGACCATTTCTGATTTGTAGGGACCTGGGCAAAGTCGTTTGCGGAAAAGGGCAGACTCTGGGAAGGCAGTGTACATGGAGGCCATTGATTCTGCTCCAAAGGGAGAGGAGAATGAGGCTCCTGCAGCAGACCAGGTGCTGGATTGTGGGTTGCTCCCAGAGCTGTGGGGTTTGGTAGCTGCTGGAGAGCCTATTCAAGAAGATTTTTCAAGGCACAGGATGCTTGAGGGACTTTGGAAGGAAGCCCAGGAACTGGTCAGCAAAGGAATGGTTGGGAAACACTATGTTGGCTGGGAGGTTGGCCTACTTTGTAGTGAGCCGGTAAATCCTTAGGCAGGAACTAGCCAGAGGATAGTGGTTTTATTAGTGTACAGGAATTTCCTGCTGCCACTGGCCCATGAAGTCCCCTTGGCAGAACACTAAGGGCCAGATGTAGGTAGGCAAATACCGGTCGGTAACGGACGAAATTTGGTAATTTCGGCCGTTCCCAACCGGTATTTGGAAAATGAGATGTAGGTGGGCATTTTACTGATTCGGTAATTTATCGAATCGGAATTTTAAGGAATCGGTAAATTACCGATTCCTTAAAATACTGAATCGGTAAATTACTGATTTTGCTATGTAGGGAGCACTCAAATGAGTGCTTTTCCCCTTTTAGGATTCGTTTTTTACCACCAACTACAAGTTGGTGGTAAATAATGAAAACCTCGGAAAAAGCATTTTTTTTGTTTTTCCAACAGTGCCATGTTGCAGACATACATGCCCTTAGGGCATGTGCAACATGTGCACCCATACACAATTGAAGGGTGCAACAGGGTGTCAAAGTGACACCCTGCCACTTTTCAATGTTTCCCCCTTTTACCGATTCGGTAATTGGCATTCATTCCTATGGGCCTCCGGGCCCATAGGAATGAATGGCAATTACCGAATCGGTATTTACCGATTCGGTACTTACCGAAAATTACCGATTCGGTATTTTTTCTGTAAAATTACCTACATCCCATTTGCCTGTTCTTAAATACCAAATTGGTATGATTCGGTATTTAAGAATCAGTAATCTGGGATTACCTACGTCGGGCCCTTAGGCATTAGCAAAACCCAGCATAGGTTGGACTCTCTGTTCTACAGCCAGGGATGTGCGGGAACATAGGGAGGTTCTCTAGAACCCGTCCTGCTTGCTAGGAGAGTGGTAAGACAGGAGGGAGGACAAAGGCATTGTTAGTTCTTCTACCACTTGTGGGTGTTCCATCTAAGTGGGTGTGAATCAACATATTTGGTCCATTTGACCCTCCCTCAAAGTTAGTCAACAAGCATAAATTGGTTGTGGTGGATCATGCAACCATGTACCCGCAAGCTGTACCTCTGAGCAGCATGACTGCACAGGTGGTAGCTAGAGCTCTCCTGAGGATCTTTTCTAGGGTTGGATTTGTAATATCTGACCAGGAAACCAATTTCATCTCCTCTTACATGAGAGAGATGTGTGAGCAAGGTTGTGTGCCATACTACTCCTCCATGGCTTATCCCACACAAAGCAATGGTTTGTTGGAGAGATTTAACATTGCACAGGAAAGCATGATAGGAACTCTTCCAGAGAACCTCAGGAGGAAATGAGATCTTCTCCTGCCATGTCTCTTGTTTGCCTACCAAGGGATTCTGCACAAAGGGGTGGAGTTCAGACCATTTGAGCTTCTAAATGGACACCAGGTGCTGAGTCCACTCACCTTAATCAGAGAAAGGTGGGAAGGAGCCGCAGATTCTCTAGATTCAGGACATTGATAGCCTAATACATAGGTCAGGCAAAGGAAAACCTTCAGACTAGCCAACCGCTGATGAAGGAAGGGATACAACCAGAGTGCTACGGTGACTGGGTATCAGGAAGGTCATGAGGTTTTGGGGCTAAAGCCTATTTGTCCACGGCTTTGGAGTATGGATGAGCCATACAAGGGAGTTGAGAAAGCTTCTGAATTTAACTACTTGGTGGATATGGGAGCCACAAGGGAACTCATGAGGCTGTTTCTATGTGAACAGGCTGGAGCCTTACCTCCAGAGAGATTGCACAGTGAATGTCATGGCAGAGGAAGTAAAGTGAGTCTTTTCCTGATTGGCTGCAGAGTGACATGAATGATGGCACTGTGGAAGTAGTTCTCCTAGTCACTGAGTTAATGCCTGAGCAGCAGAGGTAGTATAGAGAGGTGTTGGGGTGGTTTGCCAAGCTCTTCTTGCAGGCTCCAGTCTGTGAGCTTAACACCGGCAAAGGAGGCAGACTGCAACTGAAAGAAGATGACAAAATCATTGATGTTTAAACGCACCTGTCCTTGCCTGTAATGTATGCGCTGACATACTCCTTCGGGATTGAGTCATGCACTATACCCAGAACAATATATAAATAAAATATAGGGGCAGTATGTACAGAATGTCTGACCAGGATCAGGGACCAATTAAGGCAGAAGTTGCCAAGATGTTAGACCTGGGGGCTATTGAGCTATCTTGTAGTCTGTGGTCTATCTTGCCAAAGTAAGGGCCCACTGACTTTCAGCTCTTTGTGGACTACCAAGCTCTTAATAAGGTAACCAGAACCAATGCCCATTCAATACCATGAGCGGATGAACTTATAGATCTATTAGGTGCTGCAAAGTAGTTGAGCACTTTGGATTTTAACAGTGGGTACTGGCAGATTGTTTAGCATCATATGCCATGGAAAAGATTGCATCTTCTATGCTACTGTGTCTATATCAGTTCAAAGTGATGCCCTTTGGGTTGATGAATACTCTTGCCACTTTTCAGCTACTAATGAACTATTCTCTTGCAGGGCTGAAAGAGTTTTGTGTGGCCTACCTGGATGACGTTGTGGTGTTCAGCAATTCATGACAGGACAAACTGAGGCACCTAGAACAGGTGTAGGCTAGGTTACCGGAGGCAAAACTGACTATCAAGGCAACCACGTGTCAAGTGGGGCAGTCCTCTGTAGTCTACCTTCGGCATGAGGTGGGACACGGGAAGATTTGCCCATTGGATGCCAAGATTCAGTCTGTGGTGGATTGGGAGATGCCTACAACATAGACTAAAGTGAGGGCCTTTTTAGGACTAACCAGGTATTACAGGAACTTTGTAGCACACTGTGACACTGTGGAAGTATATTTACCCCATTGGCTGCTTTGACTTTCAAGAAGCAGTCCAGGAAAGTGATATGGACTGAGGAGTGTCAAAAGGCATTTGAGGACCTGAGGAAGGCGCCTGTCCTGAAATCACCCAACTTCATTCTGCCTTTCATTGTACAGATGGATAACCCATGACAAACGGAGTTGGAAATCGCTGTTAGTTCAACTGCATGATAAAGGTAGAGAATGTCTGGTAGCTTTTATTAGTAGGAGATTACTACCCAGAGAACAGAACTAGTTGGCTATTGAGAAAGAGTGCTTTGCCACAGTGTGGGCTATGCATAAATTCCTCCCTTATTTGTCTGTACTATGTTTGCGGTGCAAACGGAGCATAAGCCATTGACATTGTTGATGGCTATGAAGGAAGAGAATCCTAAGTTGTTGAGATGGTTTATTTCTCTGCAAAAGATAGACTTTGTAGTGAAGATTATAGCTGGACTGAGCCACAAGAATGCGGAGGGACTTTCCCACAGGTTTTACCAATCTTACCACCCAAACTCTCTCAAGGTTAGGAGTTGGTTCCGGGTAGTCTGATCTGGGAGAGGCGACTGTTGGGATGTAAAAGTCCCTTGCATGGTGATGAACATGTACCCTTGCCCAGAGTGTCCCCCGCTGCACTGCTGTTGGGATATGTAATGCTGATATTTGTTGTCATGGGGGTACGTGGATCATTTATGTGTGCCATTGCATAGGCCTATCTTACATATTGATGTCGAGTTGGACTGGGAGGTGTGCTCAAAGAACTACGCTCATGTTGGTGAAAGACTACTGCCTTTGCCAGGAGTTAGGCAGCATGAGCGCGGTGGTGATAGGATAGTATGTAGTGATCAGTAGAAGTGAACAGGCCTTTTTACCATTGTTACTGGAGTGATACCTAACAGTTCACTCAGCTCCACTGTTGTGTGCATAACCCACTCTTGGCATACAGCAAGTTAGAATGTAGTGATATGCAATGCGTGTATATTGTATGCATGTGTTGGGTGTATGTGTGCCTGGGAATAGCACAATACATGAAGACTCTGGGTTCCCTTTTGGAAAACCTAGGGCTGTCTGGAGGAGCATGTGGATGCAAAAGAATCCTCCCAGACAGAATTGTGGATTGCTGCATTCCTGTCAGGTGGGTGGGGCACACAGTGAAGGAAGAAGAGCCAGGCTCTTCAGTACACTTTAAAGGGTGATTCTGAGAGAGGTCACTGGAAAGGGGGGTGGGCACATCTCAGGAAGGAGAATTGAGTGATAAGTGAATCTTAAAGGATAGGGCTGGGTTCTTGGTGGTAACCTTTTGATGCACATATCAATGTGACTGACATCAAGTTGAGGAGCTATAAGATTTGGAATCGCTCCTGCTGTGGATGAAGGACAGACGAGTGGGCACTTCCAAAAGAAGCAGACCCCCCAAAACTTCAAAAATCAGACCCTATATCCCATGAAGTGTCTGGAACTATATGAAGGGGGGTTTGAGGCACCCAACATTTTCAACTGACAATCAACCAGTTGGGCTGTGTGAGGAGGAGAAGCACTACAAGACCTCTGCCTGTGACCAGGACTGGGGGGTAAGGTCTGCCAGTCTCCCAGCTAGGTGAAGGAACATCACCCAGGGAAAAAACAAGATCATCTGTCTATGGAGCCTGCAGCACCAGTGCCTGTCTGCTTACCAAGACCAGTGTACCCTGTAAGGAAGAGGAGATCGCTGGAGGTAGCAACAACCAGTGGGGAATACTGTTGAGTGTATCCCTGCAGTGAGGTGTGAGGAGAGGACTGCTTTGTAGATTACATCATTGTCCATGTGTGGTGGGAAAGGCAGTGACACTGTATGACAGAGGGGGCCGCCGTGAAGATAACCAAGATGAACAGGCCATCGCTCGTGAGTAACTGGAGAGTTGGCACCCCCATATGCCAGAAAGACCACCATGAAGAAGAACTTGCTGCCATGCCATTCAGCTTGTCACCCGAGTACCGAGTAAGAGTGGTGACCCTCTATGCCAGAGGGGGCCACCATATAGAACAAGGGTCAAAATCTGGTTTATGCTGTTGTTGACAGGAGAGGCCGTTAAGGTAACCTGTGTGTGTCTGAGCCCTGACTGAGAATCGGAACCAGAAGCCATCGAATCCTCCCTACCAATCTGTGGTAACGATCAAAGAAAACTTACTATGCACCTCAGGAGCATTGAGGACACACCAGCCACTGCCCCTGCAGAGCTGCGAGAGTTAGCGAAGGCATCAGCTGCAGCATCCACACCCATGAGTGAGACACACTCAGAGAGTCCCTGCTGGTGTGGGTAAGAATGCTTAAAAGTCTGGAAGGCCCTGGGGAAACTTGTCTGCCAGTTAGTGCATCAGCAATGGAACACTTTTGACTTTTCACGAAAAGACGTTTGAAGTGGTACTCTTGACACTCAGACTGCTAGAGGGGCCTAACCTGGATGAGTGAATGGTTAATAACTACTACTGCTAGTAAGAGGGAAGTAGTCAGGGACCAGCCTATTGAGCCCTGGACCTCTGACATCAGAGGGCTGTGTGTATTGCTTGTCTATGCTGTATTTCACTTTGCGTTTTTATATAAATACTCCTGTCTCATAAAAGTTAGTCTTTGACTGACCAATAAATTATTCATGCTATTGCACGTATTTTGAGTTGCAAGTCTGTGTTCACCACCCCTAATCTACCCGCCCTCCTCCCGAAAAGACTTGGACTAATTGGCCTGCGATACAACTGAGTGCCACGTGCTGAAAGGGTACTTGGCCCAGTTGCTGAGGATCCATAGTAGGTGGGGCCCGGTACATCAGGAGCTAAAAGGCCTCAATCGCAATGGTTGTGCCCAATAGCTCCTGCGAGCCCCATTGCCCTCTGAAAGGGGTCTGACGCCAATACTTTAAAAAAAAGTACATGTAAGAAGTAATGTAGGTTGAATGGGCTTACTGTTAGGCAATTTTAGCCATTGACTTTCATGAGTTTTTCATGGTTTGCCATTGCTTGGATGAACTTCCCATCAAGCCCATGCTATTTTGAGGATGGTTACTTTGTCCCATTTGTTACCCCATTAATGATGGTACTAAAGTAGGTATTTTGTTAGACTACAGAGTCAACATGACTCATTCCTTGTAATTGAGAGTCAGTCAGTGTTCTTTGATGCATTTCTTTATGTTTTTTGGGGGGGGAGTTGCGTATAGTGTGAACTCCACCCAAAGGAATCAGAGCGCTTTACATGAGCACCAGTTGCGTTACAGACGGACAAATTCATATGGTTAGGCATGGGGAGATTAAGTGAGTTGCCCAGAATCACGACCCTGCTGAGACTCCAACCTGGTTCCCATATTTTAATTGCTGGTTTAGGTCTTTTTTGTTAAGTAATTGTGCCCTCTTAGTCTTTAAGGAAATCTAAGGCTATTCATTTTTCACCCATGGAAGCTTATTTGTTTTACTTTGCTGTCTTGATAAAGTTGTTGCATTTAGACTTTTTTGTTTACAAAGTAAAGACGTGCATACACATAAGCTTTCTCAGGGTCCACAAAATTACCTACTGTGCAGTATTTAGCTGTATATGCTCTTTATGTTACAACACAAATGTCATCTCTGATTCTTTTTATTACACTTTTCTTTGAGTGTAAAGCTTAGTGCTGCAAATACAGTCTCTTCAACAAAGGATTGCCTCACTATGGTATTTTCTTTTTTAGGACAGTTATGATCAATACATAAAAAGTCGCCCAAATATTTATATCTATTAGTTGTGCCAATGGTTGGTTGCCATAAACGTTCTGTGTCCCTTATACATGCATCTATGTAATCTAGATTTAACACTGCCAGAGAATCACAAAAAGGTGTAAACCTTGACTTGATTCTCTATGTTGTCGCATGTGCAATGCAATCCTTAGCACAGAGCCACTATTGGCTCTCAGCACCATGGAAAGCAAAAGCTACATTTGTGTCACCATTACTTTAAACCTAATGTGTGCACTTGATGGCACATATTACAAAGTGGACCAATATTTAATTATTTTTAATCTCAAAATACCCTCTTTGCAACTGAGCATAATTCATATTTGATAAAAAAAGTATGTGTGGGTGTTGTAATTTTACATTGGTTCCTTCCCCTTCACGTTCCCCCCTCCCCTCCCCTGGTAGTGGTTTAGTCCAGCTGTCAGACTAGAGGCAGCCTTAGAATGTTGTGAGAGATTGTCCGCCCAGCTGGGAGCACCTGATGTGTATTTATCTTATTAAACTCAGAGAACTATTTACTGGTTTTAAGTGTATTTATGACACTTTTCTGGCGACGAGGGTCAAGGAGCTGAGCCAGGGTCAGCGTGGTGCCCCCCCCTGGATGAAATTCTACTGGGACGGAAAAGAATAAATTTGTCAGACGATCAACTTACCCTGCGTAAGGACTTTGATTTTGAAACTCATCAGCGCTGTCTATCTTCCCTGCGCATCTGCTTCGATATTTTGAAGAACATTGCTGGAGAGGAGCAAGGTGAATTGTGTATACACCACAGCTGGGGGCCGCTTCCCGTCTACCCTGTGGCACTCCGTGTTTCTTGATCACTGCTCCGGAAGTCCGTCCAACGCTTTCTACAGACGTTCGGAGGTGAGCTGTGGTGTGCTGGATTGATTCGGAGGCGTTTCCTACTGTCCCTTACAGCCATTGTGGAGGCGACGCCGGCGGTGAGTCAGCCGGCGCTTGTCAGGCGATCGGCGTTTGTTGGGCGCTCTGAGTTGCCTCGTGAAGTGGAGGTCTTCATGCTATTTACGCGTCTGGTGACTTTGCTTGTGGGCGCCGTGTAGGAGGCGGAGCGGCCCGGGTGAGCGGCGCCTCCTCAGCGCGCTTTCCCTTCGTTGTTCTTTTCGAGGTGACAGCAGGGGTTACAGCGGCGCTGCATTAGTCATTTTCTCTCACTCCAGCAGGGTGAGAAGGGTGGCTTGACATTCAGAGAGGCCTTTGCTGCACCATCGGGTTTCGTTTGACGATCTCTTCTGAGGTACTTGAGATCCTCCCAGGAAGTTCCCGCCTACAACCGAGCTTTGTGGGTAACGAAGTGACAGAAATAGGACTTGATTTGGTTTTTTTTTTCAGGTGAAGAGAAAAGACAGCCAGCATTTATTTTCAACATTGTCCATCAGTGGGGTGGTTTACATTTCTGTGTTTTTATTTAAGGTTTATTACCTGAGCAATATTTCTCCTGTTATTGTGACCTCTCTTTCCTCCTCATTCATTTCCTGGTTTATTTTTAGTCATTTCATTTCCCCATCACATTTAGTGTTATCCAGTGGATGGCCATGGCAGGGGCAGGAATGAGCCAACCTCCACCATTTCTAAATGACCTAGGGGAGCCCGAAATACCATGGAAGAGATGGGGAGGGATTTTCAAGTCCTATCTCATAGCAATAGGAGGTGGGAATTATAACAATGTGAGAAAACAGCACATTTTGTTACACAATTTAGGCATACATGGGAGAAAAGTGTTTGAGGATATAACTGGCAGACTAGTTGATGATGAACAAGAAGAAGTTGAAGGGGTGAATGTATATGATTAAACCTTGATGAAACTAGAGGAACACTTTAAAATTAAAATAAATGTTGTTCTGGAGAGACATAAATTCTACAAAAGAGCCCAGAAGAAAGATGAAAAAGTGATTAATTATGTAGCTGTTCTTAGGGGTTTAGCAGCTACGTGTGATTTTGGGGCACTTACTGATTCTATGATAAGGGACCAGATTGTGAGGTGCACAAATGACCCAAGAATACAAGAGGAACTCCTTACTAGGAACCCTGACCTGGAAGAAACATTGAGCATAGCTAAAGGGTTGGAGCATGCAGCCATGTGTATGAAGGAGATGAGAATACATGAGGGAGCAATCAGAGAAAAAGTGGAAAGCAAGGTATCACATGAGGGGGAGACCATTTGTAAGGTGGGAGAGAAGGCTAAGGGTGATCAGCGCAGCAACCCTCCGGGATTACTCTGTTACAAATGTGGTAGCCCAAGTCATTTAGCGAATAACTGGAAGTGCCCCGCCAGGAATACTATGTGTAGGAAGTGTAACAAACGAGGGCATTTCTCCAAGGTGTGTAAAAACTTCAACCAGAAAGTACATATGGTGGAAAATGTAGAAATTGTAGATGAGAGAGAAAAAACATATATCTTCCAGGTGGGGGATGAGGAAGAAAACGAATGTAATGTTTATCCCACATGTGAAATTATTTTGGATGGTAAGAAATGTGTTGCTTATGCAGATTCATGCTCCCCTTACACACTTATAGACAAGAGGGAGTTTGATGAGAAGTTTGCAGGGCAAGGAGTAGTGTTAGAGAAGGCCGACATAAATCCCGTTGGATACTTCAAGGAGCGTATACCGCTTGAGGGTATGACAAAAATTAAAATATCCTTTAAAGATAGGCACACGGTGGGGAAGGTGTATGTCTCCATGAGAGGTTCTAATCTGTTGGGGTGGAAAGATCAGAAGAAGCTGGGCATTAAGCTAGATCCCAACAACAAAGAACAGGTGCTTTTAGTGGAACCAACCAGTGTAGCAGAAGATGTAACTCAAGAATTTAAGGAGGTGTTTAGCGAGTATTTGGGAGTGTTAAAGAACTATGTGCATAAGATTACTCTCAAGGAGGATGCTGAACCAGTGATACACAAAACACGCTCCATACCTCTACGCATGAGAGAGCCGTTGAAAATCGAGTTAGACAAATTGGTCAGACAAGGGGTGATTAAAGAAATAGAAACATCTTCATGGTTGGCCCCGGTCGTTCTCACGACCAAGGATGGAGGAAAGAACATTAGGTTGTGTGTAGACCTAAGAGACTTGAATGCAAACATCCTGATCGACCGGTACCCACTCCCCAGAATTGGAGAAATGTTGACCACCATACAGGGTGCCAGGTACTTCAGCGTTCTGGATTTGTCCTCGGCATACTATCAGGTAGTGCTACATCAGGACTCACAGACTCTTACGGCGTTCACCACTCCATTTGGTAATTACAAATTTCTTCGGATGCCATTCGGCTTGGCCTCGGCGGCAGCATCCTTCCGGCGGGTGATGCAACACGTCCTTAGGGATTGCAGTAAGACTATGTGTTTCCAGGATGATATACTAATCTATGGCTCCGACGTGGAAGAACATAATGAGAACCTAAGAGAGGTGCTAAAAAGACTGAAGGAGGTAGGATTCACCACCAGATTGAGTAAATGTAAATTGGGGGTGAGTTCAGTGGATTATTTGGGCCATACCATCTCCGAAGAAGGAATCAAACCGAAATGTGATTTGGTCAATGCCGTCAGAGATGCACCCACACCCACCAACAAAGAGGAAGTGTTGTCGTTTTTGGGACTAGCTGAATACATGGCCAAGTTCATAAAGACTTTGCTGTCAGGACACATGCCATGAGAGAATTGGTCAAGAAAGACAACAACTTCGAGTGGGGTGAGAAACAAGAAATGGCTTTCAGAGATATAAAAAATGCCATAATTCAGGCACCTTCCATTGGTAAATTTGACCAAGAAAAAGACATAATAATAACCACTGATGCGAGTAACAGGGGAATTGGAGCAACCCTATCACAAAGAGGAGAGAAGCAACTTAGGGTAATTGCTTTTGCGTCAAGAACACTTACTTCTCCAGAAACTAACTATTCGACAGTGGAAAAGGAAGCACTTGCCATATACTGGGCCATCAAACACTTCAAATTCTATGTGTGGGGAGCACCATTCGAGGTGCACACGGATCACAAGCCGTTGGTTCCTCTGTTTTCAAAGAAGAACATGGAAGAAATGACCCCGCGCATTGCCAAGTGGGTTTTGGGTCTTCATGTTTATAACTTCCGGGCGGTGTACATTCCTGGACAACAGAATAGAGCAGCGGATTTCCTCTCAAGAGCTCCAGTTCGTAGTGTAACAGAAGAGGAAAAGGTGGAAGACACAATCCTGGAGATAAGCGTAGCAGCTGTAATGAAGGAAGATTGGGATAATCACATGGAAAGAGATGAGACTTTGAAGAAGGTGAAGAAGCACATTGTCATGGGTTGGCCGAAGAAGTGCAAAGAGTTGGAAAGGGAGATCCAACCGTATTGGAATGTGAGAGAAGATCTCTCAGTGGAGGCGAACTATATCATGAAGTCGGGAAAACTAGTTCCCCCGGAGGGAGTGAGACAGCATGTCATCGCCTTAGCCCATGAGGGTCATCTGGGCAGAAGCCTGTGCAAATCCAGATTGAGAGCAGACTATTGGTTCCCGGAGATGGACCGAGAAATGGAAGAGAAAGTACGTGACTGTTACGCATGCAGCATCAGTGACAAGTCCAAAGTTACCAAGCATTCACCTCTGATACCAGTGGAAGTACCTCTGGCCCCTTGGAAAAAACTGGGATTTGACATCACGGGACCCATTCATGGAAGAGGCCCACAAGATTGGTACCTATTAGTACTAATAGACTACTATTCCAACTGGATTACTCACAAGTTTGTAGTGAACATCAGTACTAAGTCCGTTATTTGTTTCATGAAGGAGGTGTTCTCGAGAGAGGGGATACCAGCAACACTTATAACGGACAATGGGGTCCAGCAGACATCGGACGAAATGAAAGAATTTTTGAGAGACTGTTCAATTTCCCATATCCGCACGCCGTTGTACTGTCCCAAGGCCAATGGCAAAGTGGAAAGGGTGAACCGTTTACTTAAGGAGAGCATCAAGTTAGCAGGAAAATCGGGGAAAAATATGGAAGTGGCGGTAATGGAGACATTATGGGCTTACCATACTACCCCCAACTCCACCACTGAACGATCACCTTTCAAGCTAATGAGAGGAAGAAAAGCAGGTTCTAAGTTGTCCCCACAGTGGATGGGGAGAGACATTCACACTGAAGTAGATTCGGAGGAGATGAAGAGGAGAATTGAAGACAAGCAGGACAAGTACAAAGAGTGGTACGACAGAAAGTGGGGGGTGAAGGAAAAGAACCTCAGTAGAGGACAGTTAGTGTACATCAGGAGACCAGACAGAGTGGGGAAAAGTGAGGACAGGTTCTATACCCAGGAAGGATAAGGGAGGTCAAGAGCAATGTCGTAGTTATGCAGGACGGTAGAGTGTGGAGTCAAGATAGAGTGGTTCCTGTCACGTCCAAGAGTGATCAGTCGAAGGAGGTTAGTACACAGCCAGGTGACAGAGCTGCTATTCAGGGGCAGCGGAGGGAAAGTCACAGGAAGAAGACCGCTCCGTCCTGGCATAGGCAGTATAGCATGAGATGATTCCATACTATAGAAATGTTTCATATGCAGCATAGCGTGAGATTATTCCTTTCTACAGAAATGTTGTGCTTTATATCTTTTAACTAGGTCTGGTTATTGTATTATTGTCCGCCCGGCGGACCAATGTTTTCACCCTCATCGTTTTCCTCTCCCCCCCCCTTTTCTCCACTCCCCTCTTTCCCTTTAGGGAGGAAGATGTGTTGTAATTTTACATTGGTTCCTTCCCCTTCACGTTCCCCCCTCCCTTCCCCTGGTAGTGGTTTAGTCCAGCTGTCAGACTAGAGGCAGCCTTAGAATGTTGTGAGAGATTGTCCGCCCAGCTGGGAGCACCTGATGTGTATTTATCTTATTAAATTCAGAGAACTATTTACTGGTTTTAAGTGTATTTATTACAGTGGGCTATCAAATATGAAACAATTATGCCCAACATTAATGCATCTTTAGGCTCAGCCTGTTTCCACTTGTAGGATTATTTTAGTGTGTGGTCATTTATAATATATACAAGTTTAAAAAAAGGGATTTTTAGGAGATGCCTAATTTGTACCAATGGAATTCTGCGCAAAGCAGCAATGCTGTGGCGGTTACTGGCAGAAATATATTAGGAGAAACTGGTTAACTATCACTTATGCATGTGCATGTGATTATGAACAGGTGATCATTTTACTGCATTAATACAGGATAATGCCACTTTGACGTGCATATCATCGAGAGAATAGGACTGATTGCACAAAGGCTTTGGCGCATAACTTACATATTTGAAGTGTTCCATATCCCTAAGGTACTGGAGGAACACTTAGTTTCCTCATAAATATTTAACAAAAACATCTGCTCAAATATGCACTTTTATTCATCAGACATCTTAAAATAAGATACCCCCTAATGAGTGCAGGTATGTTATTGGTTATGAGATGCACGTGCAACGTATCGACAACAGCATTTTAAAACAAAAATGGCTGACAATTCACTCTCAGAAGCCCATACCACACCCTGTGAAAGGGGGCCTTCACATGCCGGGCACCCCTCTCCAACAAGGTACAAGATGCAACTTTTGTTTGCATGTACGGTCGTTTAATACCCATCATTCATCACGATCAAAGTGCGGCCTCCACAACTGCTGACGTTCTCATTTGTATGCGTTTCTTTGTACAGTATTTCTAACCGTACCACCCTCCAATAAATACTAAAAGGAAGAGTTTATGCATCATCATATCATGAGATGACATATCATACTAACCTGATGCCACACTACAGCATAGGAATGCCGGCCTCATAAATCATCCCTTTCAGGAGATGAGTTCGGCCAGATGGAGCGCGCTCCCATTTTCAATGTTTCATCTAATGGGAGTTGCACGAGACGCTCATTCAGTTTCCTACAGTATGGACGGTCAATTACAGAGCATCAGTGAGCTGTGATTGCAGGCCCATTCTCGAAGGGGAGAACGAGCGCAGCATGCAGCGACACTCGGCCGGCGTCCCAGATTGAACAGGATCCTGTCCGTCAGCAGCGCGCGCCAAGAACCGCGGGCTCTTCCGCAGGCCGCAGACACGGCTCGCGCCAGGAATGGGAACGAGGCCAGGCACTGAAAGACACGATTACTTCTTTCCTCGTCGGTCTTGCTTGCGTCAGCCCCGGCGCTTTGAAGCACGTGCTTCAGTTCTAAGAGAAAGGGACAGCAGAAAGAAGGGGTGGGATGAGCAGAATGTGCTTCTTTAGTTGCCTAATCATCCTAAAGCATTGCATCTTTCGGCTTTATCACAGAGAATTTAGAAATTATTATATGTCTGCCCCATTTGTTGTCTGGTTCTCTGACTGCGCTTGGCATTTTCTTGTAATAGGCATCATCCATTTTCTGCCAGAGAAAAGCTTAATGGAAAAATTTATGAAAGGAAAACCGAGTAAACAATACGCTCTTGTGTGTTTGAAATAGATGGTCTCGGTAGGGGGAATAAAGAGGTAGGTTAACTAAGGGCAGCACAGTTTAATGCAATTTCGAAATGTGTTTTTTCCAGTGCATCCCTGTCTGCATTTTAGATTTATGCATTGAGCATTTCCAGATTATTAATCAATTTGAACATGCTTCGGGGAACCTTTTTCTTTGCCCTAATGGTACATCTATTGTATGGCCTAAAAGAGCTCTCAACAGCAGTGCAGACATATGACACTTATGGGGACCAATTTAATCCCATTGTGTAGGTTCAGAACTCGTTTGCTGCAAAAGCAAGTTCAGAATAAAGGACGAAATGCTCAAGAAAGATATAAAAAATGTAGATTCATTTGATAGTTAAAAAGTGTGGCTCTCTGTCGCATGCAGGGCAACGACTTGGCCATCAGCAGACTGGTACTGCATTCACCTACCAGGCTGCAGACCCCTCTGCCCCCCCCCCTAGTGGGTATGGGGGAGTCCAGATGTTTGTGGAGGCAAACAGGCAATCCTACAGTAAGAGCACAGAGCAGTGTTGGCTGACACAATGAAGAACTGGTGAGGCGGGGAGTGCAAGGGGGGGGGTAGTAGTGAACTGAAAAAAAACAACTTTCCTGAAGCCGCTGGCTGCATCACTCCTCTCGTCTCTGTGTTCTGCTGTGCTACATCCCGGTTCCAGCATGCACTGGGGAAGCATCAGTCTCTCTGTGCAATCCCCTTGTTGCTCTCATTCTATGAGAGCAGCATAGGGATTGGTCTGAGCGCACTGAAAAGACGCTGTGTTAGACCTGTCAGACTTAGGGATGGTCTTCCTTCAAACATTTTGACTTACTCCTCCATTTTTTTGATGATCTCGTTTTGTTGACCTTAGCGCACTCTTCACTTAACTACTGCTTACCTGTGCTAAACTGCGCGTTCTGACTCTCTAAAACATGGTAACAATGGCAAACAGCCAATTGGCACATTTAATTTACTTTTAAGTCTTTAGTACAGTGGTACTATATTTACCCAGGTCCTGTAAATTAAGTGCTGCAAGTGGGCCTGTAGCACTCATTGTGCCACCCACATTAGTATCCCTTTTAATAATTCTCGGGTCTACTATTGCAGCCTGTGTTTGCAATTTTAAACAGCCATTTTGACCTGGCAAAATAAACATTTTGCCAGGCCTAAATCTTCCTTTTTTAGTAAATATAAGTCACCCCTAGGTTAGGCCCTAAACAGCCCATAGGTCAGGGTGCAATGTATTTAAAAAGTTTAACATTTACTTTCAAGTTTTACATGTCCTGATAGTGAAAAACAATTAAATTAGTTTTTCACTATTCCAAGACCTACCTCTCCCATCGAATAACATTAGGTTACCTGATTACATTTAACCTCTTCCCAGCTAGGCCTTTCCCCCCTGTGGTAAGCCTTTTTTGGCTATTTGGGATAGTTCGTGCTTAGGCCCCCATAACGTTTTGTTCAAATAAAATATGCACACCAATTCTTTTACATTCTGGGGATTCTAAAGGTATCCAGGGTTTGTGGATTTCCCAGTAGGGGGGCGAAAAATTTGCAAAAGTACAATTAAATGTAGGTTTTTTGGAAAAAAATGAGAAAAAAGTGCTGCATAAGAAAGTACCTGTTTTTTCTGCAATGGCATCAATGAAGGGTTTGCAGTGCTAAAATCACAATCTTTCTAGCTTTCAGAAACAGGCAGACTTGAATCAGAAAACCACATTTTTTAGCACAGTTTTGCCAATTTACTGGGACATAGCCCATTTTTCCTTTTTTTTTGTGCTTTCAGCCTCCTTCCAATTAGTGGTAGATATAGATGTGAAACAAATGGTGGATCGTGGAAAGCTATACAGTTCTGAAAAGTAGATACAATTCAAAATTCAGCAAGGAGTCATTCGTGTTGATCCTTGAAGGCGTTCCTATAGAAAGTAACAGTTGAAATTTAAAAATAATTGAAATTGAGTTGAAAAACATAGGGCCAGATGTAGGTAGCCAAATACCGGTCGGTAAAGGCCGAAAATACCGATTTTCGGCCGTTACCGACCGGTATTTGCATTTCGAGATGTAGGGGCTCAAAAAACTACAGAATTGGTAATTTTACCGATTCGTTAAAGTTACCGAGTCGGTAACTTTACAGAATCGGTAAATTTACCGAATCGGAAAATTTATAGAGTCGGTAACTTTACCGAATCGGTAAATTTACCGATTCGGTAAATAAAAAATGGTAAAAATGCATTTTGAGATGTAGGTACATTTACCGAATCGGTACATGTACCGATTCGGTAAAGTTACCGAGTCGGTAACTTTACAGAATCGGTAAATTTACAGAATCGGAAAATTTATAGAGTCGGTAACTTTACCGAATCGGTAAATTTACCGATTCGGTAAATAAAAAATGGTAAAAATGCATTTTGAGATGTAGGTAACCTCTAAAATACCGAATTTGCATGAAAATCGGCATTTAAGAGTCTGTATTTACCATGGATTGAAAGCAGGTAGTAACCAGGTGCAGGCTATAAAAAAGGGCCCAAAATGCAACAGTTTGACCAGAATGGCGGCATTCTACGTGATTGCGAGGCGGCTACGGCTACAGGCAGAAGGAGAGAGGTTCTGGAGAAGGGAGGAGCAGGGCTACAGACAGAGGATCACCCTTTTCCAACTCACTGATGCAGAGATCCAACAAAGGTACAGGCTACATCCCCAAACCATCCTGGACTTGATCAGGGACTTGCACCCACTTTTGGAGCATCCAACCCCAAGGGCACACGCCATCCCACCCCATGTGCAGGTGCTGTGTAGCCTACACCTGCTTGCCTCTGGCAGTGACCAGAGTGTCATTACTGCGGTAGGTGGGGTGTCCCAGAGCTGCCTGTCCCGCTTCTTTAGGAAGTTCCTAGAGGCCATGATGCAGCGAATGCATCGCTACATCACCTTTCCTGAAACGCACGCAGAACTGCTCAGGACAAAGACAGGGTTCTATCAAATAGCGCACTTCCCCAACGTCATCGGTTGCATTGATGGCACCCACATTCCAATTTGCCCACCTGCTGCCACAGAGTACATCTACAGAAACAGAAAATCAACCCACACCATAAATGTACAAGTAATCTGCGATTCAAACTACATCATCACGGATATAGTGGCCAAGTTTCCAGGCAGTACCCACGACTCCTACATCTTCCAGCATAGTGGGATCTACGCACGCCTGACAGCGGGGGAATTTGGCGAAGGCTACTTGCTAGGTATAACAGTGTGTGACACTCCCTTGATACATGTTTCAGATGTATGTGAATGTGTGCATGTGAGTAACGTTTTTCTCATTTTTAAATAGGGGATAGTGCATATGCTGTCCGGTCCTTCATCCTTACACCCTATCTCAACCCTTCAACCCTCAGCCAGAGGCGATACAACAGGGCACACAAATCTTCCAGGAACATTGTTGAGCGCACATTTGACACGAACCAAACATTTTTAGAAGGGTCCAACTAGATACATACCCCAGTAATCAACATTCTAAACAACAACAGTATCTCAGGGTCAAGTGTGGAGCTCACCTGTGGACACAAACAACAAAAAAATACAGAAAAAGGGAACAGAACAATATGCCATATGGTAAGAACTCAAACAATGGGCAATTGTTCCCATCAGTAACCATTCGATACCGCCCTTTTTAACATCATTTGGGTTCTCCTTGCCCAGGAGACAAGACAAAACAACATAGCCTACTGATGTTTTCTTCAACTATGTGTGATGTTAAATAAACGTGTTAGCAAAAAGGGGGTGGTATATTCAAGACGATATAAAGTGTTTGTGGTTACTGAGTAAGCAGTGCAGAAGAGTGAATCAAACAATAAATGTGAGTGCATAGGTAAAATTGGATCAGTTGAGTGGATTATGAATTTTAATATCTCCCAAATGTCCAAATATTAAAAAAATTGTGAAAATACAGATTTAACATAATATCTGTAAGCAATATTGGCCGACATGTTTCAGCATATCAAGATGGAATATTTCCAATGCTTTCTTCAGGACCTGTTGAAAACTACTGCTTATAGAGTGGGATTAAAGTGAGATAAAAACCAATCACCTGTAGAGGAGGGTGAGGCGCCGGCCCCGGGACTGCGAGGACCAGCATTCACCAACTCCAGCTGGTCCTCTTCCCGTGTGTAGCCGCGCCCCCTTCCAGTGCCACGCCTCCATTGTCAGCCACACCTCTTAACCCGACCCAGGGAACGCGCCTCGCGGGACGCGCGCGGGTCGCAGCCCGGGGCGAAGACCGGGCAAAGAGCGGGCCGTTTGAGGCCGTTCGAGAACGTGCGAGTCCGGTCCGGCCCACCCCCCTAAGTTCGACCTTCTGGCCGTTCCAATACAGGTATTACCTATATTCATTGAATATTCTTATAACTGATAGTTAACACAAAAAGAGCTATCAACGCCTATCTATTGGATAATGACCACAAAAATGAACACAAGATCTACCAAGCTAAAAAAATCTAATAAGAAAGGTATAGGAGAAACATTATTGGGCCCAATGGACGACTTTTTAGCTAAAGCAAACACATTCATCGACCAAAGCATAAGTTTAATTGAGAGGAGGGTCTCAACGGAACTTGAAATCGCACGTCGATCCTCATTGGGACTATTGGCAACTGCAAAAACCCCAGAAATACAGTCAGAACCTAGTCAAACTGTGGTGAACGCTAATAGGCTTAGCCTTCCAAACAACGTAGACCTCTCAGCATCACAAATTTCAGTGACTTTTACAGAAAGCGATCTGGAAAAAACCCCTGACATTTTCCCCGATCCAACGCCTGAAGAAACAAGGCAAATGAGAGGGAGGCGGGAGGGAGCTATAAGGAAAAGGAACGTAAGGAAAACCTCTGAGCACATCGAAACTACCAAAGTGATTGATCACCCAATTCTGGTCGATGGCACAAACCTTCCAACACTATCCCACCACTCTACTCCCCCAATAAATAATGCTGTAATAGTACATCATTTACCACACGATCTACAAGATTCTTTAATCCCAGAACCCCGAAGTCCACAGCAATCAGGTAGAGAGCGAGAACTAGCGAGGCTAATGAAGGAGATAGCCTCTCTCCTAAATTCTTACATTCGCCCGCTAGAATCCAGACTCATCAGTATTGAGAGTCAAGTAACAAAAATTTTAGGCTCTCTTAAATCTATTCCCCCACAATCTCATTCAAAACCACCTCAAAGTTCCTCGATTACTCTTCCCGTAATTAAGAAATCTGTCACTCTACCTCCTTCACAGACTAAAACGCAATCTATATCAACCACTTTAACAGTAGTTAATCCTCCGGCTGTACAAAAACCAGCTCCCAAGCCTTTGACTATCTCCTTACAAGCTAGTTCCCAATTAACCCCAACAGTAATTACCCCAACCATAAATTCACCTGTCCCTAGTACCCCCAAAAAGTGCCCCAGGAAGGCCGATAGAACAAAGACCCACTTTAAATATGCCACCTGAGGCATCTCCATACGTGGTAGTCATGACAGGGGTACCAGAACTTACAGGAGAGGGAATAGAGCCCAACTGGTCCTTACAGAACAAGGTTCAGCATTGGTTGAATACAAACCGCCCTGTCCCGCCCCACTGGAACAGTAAAATAGCGTCAGTATGTCGGACCCCGTGGGTAGGTTATAGGAAAAAAAACCTCCGAGGTGATTGCATTGTTATCACGTTTGAGGAACCCAGTATAGCTGAATACCTCTGCTCCCGGGAATTTAATATCACCTCGGGAGGGATTGCACTAGATCACTGTCCTACTTCTACCCAAAAAGGTACAACACCCACAACCATACTCGTCACACTGATAACTTCTGGCGGAACCCAATTCCGCAACCGTGGGAGCTAGAGGTTGTAGGGCCGAGGCTACCATCGCATTACAGCAGCCACGATGACTCTTGGTGGCTAGTAAATCGAAATCCCCAGCAGAGAGAAGTACCTTGGCAGGTTGTGGGCCCACAAAATAGATCCAGAACTTGGGAGCAGTGGGAGAGACCACGCCATCAATCATTTGGGTCCAACTATAGAGACAACATTAATGGACAAAATTGGCGAGGTATTCCGACCATGAACAGGTTCAGTGGACTGGAAATGGTCGATTGACCAGAAATCAAAAGCCCGGAGGCCCCTCGAATAACTCCGGATATGCGTATTTCCCCTCCCGCCCCTCCACAAACGAAAAATATAGCCTTAGATAACACATCTACTCAGATTTCGATAGTTTTCTGGAATGTGGCGGGTCTCAGAAAGAAAATTGAGGATGGTTCTGTCGCTGCCTTCTTGAAGCACACACAAATTATTTGCCTTCAAGAGACTTGGGCAATGACCCCCCCTCCATCTCGTGGGGTACAGGACATTTACATCTCCTGCCCTTCCCAGCATTTCAGGTAGACCCAAAGGGGGATTGGTAATCTACCTGGCAAATACAATTGCCGACACAAAGATCTATAAGGCTGATCTATTATCGAATTTCCAGATTCTCACTCTCACAATTGGCAAAAATCCCCCTATCACGTTAATCAATATATATAACAATCTAGAGGAAGATACATTTTTAGCCGTTCTGTTACGAATCAAGGAAAAAATAGTCGAACACTGTCATCTTAAACAGAACAAAGAAAATTCCCATTTAATTTGGGGAGGAGATTTTAACCTGCACCCCTGCTCCAACAACGTTAACTGTGGATTGGTAGATGAACACGAGAATCCCCTTGTCCACTTTATTCACTCAGGAGTGGGGCTTGCCATGAATAGAACACTCTCTGACTTGGACTTGCAAATTATAAACCCCATCCAAGAGATTAATAACAGGCTAGAACCCACTTACAGAGGAAGGGGCCACGAAACTACTGTGGACTATATAATTGTGACAGAAGGATTGAAAGATCAAATTAACAGTATGCTAATCCTGGAAAACAACCTTAGTGATCATTCTGCATTAAGTTTAAAAGTCCAAATAACCCGAGAAAGGTCACCGTTGGCAACTATAGCAAATATGCTAAACCAGAATAGGCTCGAACTGAGTAAAACGAATGGATTCACGATAAAATGGGAAAAAGTGGACCCCAATATTCTTACAAAGCGGCTAGTAACAACCACTTATAACAACATCTTGATCTGTCTCGATCCACACGCAGAGCCTAATCAAATTTTGGAAAACTTCAACCAAATAATAGAACAAGTCAAAAATCTGCTAACCAACACACCTATACAAAATAAGAAATCCTCTATAGGTTGGTTCAATCGTGACTGTACTAAAGCGCAGACCAACTTGAGGAAAGCACTCGGAAATCCAACCAGAGATAAAACCACTATTCAAGCTCTTCGACGCGAGTATAACACTGCTAGAAGCACAAGGAAAAAAGAGCTAAAACAATCCTTGTGGAAAGCCTTGCACAAGAGTGCACTCCAGAAAGACAGCCAGGCTTTCTGGAAAATAGTCAAATCTCCCCTGTTAATCGACTCCAACGTGCCAAAAATCGATGTAGCTATTGATGAGGATACGTGGGTGAATCATTTCTCAAAAATCTTCAAACAGCAATCTAACACCGAAGATCATGAGTCCAATTTCAACCCAGTAATCTATCCCATACAACTGGAGGTAGATCTGCAGGACTTTGAAATGGCGCTTTCCTCAAGTAAATCCGGAAAAGCCCCAGGCCCTGACGGGGTCCCAGTTGATTTATTTAAGCACCTTCCCGAACTCTGGATACCAATAATTACAAGAGTCTGTATAGCAACATCGAAACTCGGCCTACTAGATTCGTGGTCTTCTTCCATCATGGTCCCAATCTATAAGAAGGGGGATCGACAAGACCCGAAGTGCTATCGCCCAATCTCCCTTCTTGACTCTTTGGGCAAACTAGTCGGCAGAGTTCTTCTCGGGAAGCTACAACAGTGGGTAGAAGACAAAAACATCCTCTCGCACCTACAGTTTGGCTTTAGGGAGGGCTTTGGAACCATCGAGCAGGCCATAAACCTAAGCCTGCTTACATCTAAGTACACCCATGCTAAACCTGGTGCCATTTACATGGTATATGTGGACTTGTCCTCCGCTTTCGATTGCGTTTCACACGCAAAGCTTTGGTCACTGTTGAGCACCATGGGGGTTGATCCCCCCCTCTTGGACTTTTTAAGGGAGCTCTACAGCAAAGCTACTGCGAGAGTGAGGTATGGGACAAGAGGAGAACTGACGGCACAATTCAGCGTAGAGCGAGGAGTGAGGCAAGGCTGTGTCCTCGCCCCCTTCCTCTTCTCACTCTATACCAACGGACTAGAAGAGGCTATGATGAGATGGGGGAAGGACCTTCCAAGAGCAAAAGATCGCTTGATCCCAGCGCTACTCTACGCTGACGATGCAGTCATTTTAGCATGAACTCCCATCGAACTGCAGAAATCTCTGTCTAAATATGCAGATTTCATGGGTGCCTTGGACGTTAATATCAAAAAAACTTTTGTTATGGTGGTTGGTGGACCAAAAAAAGTATCCAAGTCCATCTTTCTGAACAATCAAAAAATCGAAAAAACCTCACAATACCCCTACCTAGGCGTAATGATAGATGACGCCCTGAACTGGAAAGCGGCAGTCGAGGCCAGGAGACATCTATTCAAACGTGCAATTATGGCACTGATTAAATTTTCTAATAAGCTTGGAAAAAGACCGCCAGCAGAACTATTACAGATATATGCTGCTAAATGTCAATCTATAGCACTATATGGTGCAGGGATCTGGGGCCATACATCCATCTGCTCCATACAAAAAGAAGAAAACATTTTCTTAAGATTCCTTTTATCAACCCCACGAGGCACTTCCACCTATGCCTCACATATAGAACTGGGAATCTCATATATCGAAGATCTAATTAAAATCCAACCACTGGTGCTGTGGAGGCGAGTATGGCTGTCGGAAAAAAACAATTTGACTAAAAGCATCTTACAGGATACCATGGGTTTGGACCATGCCAACAAAATAGCTTGGCTCTCCTATGTAAGACATTTTTTTACCGACTTAGGGTTACCACAATACTACCATGAACCAGAAAACCTAAAAAATATATCTAAAAAAGATCTGAAGCGAACTGCTTTGAGTCACCTGGAATCCCTGAGACTGTCTGCATCGATTACAAAAAAATCTGTCATGCACGCAATTATGACGCAGTAGGCCCCGAAAATGCAGCTATATTTGATCCTAGAGATTTCGACATACGAAAAGATGCTCCTCACCAGGTTCAGAATGAACCTTTTTTTCAGGCTAGTGACATTTCCGGAAAAGAACAACTGGAACACACAGATGGACCCATGTCCATGTGATGGCCTTTCCATTCAGTCCACCATCCACACAATACTGTTCTGTAAGTTTTTCCACCCCCATCGAAAAATATGGCTTATTCCCCTATTAAAAAAATGGGGTCATAGACAATGCCGACCAGCAATGTTGGCACTACAACATTTGGACTCTGAATCCACCGTGTATCATGTATTAAACTTTCTTAAATGCATCATAAGACACAGAAATAATCTTTAAAAATGTAGCCCCTATCTAAATTTTATGTAAACCGTTGATATCTTTTACCTTCATTTTTAAACTGTATAACCTATTGCATTTTTTCCTCTTCATGATTGTTTGTATTGCTATGTCATCTTTTATGGATTTTGCAAATGCTAAAAAAACCGAATAAAGATTATATTATTATTAAAAAATCTCCCAAATGTCCAAATATTAAAAAAATTGTGAAAATACAGATTTAACATAATATCTGTAAGCAATATTGGCCGACATGTTTCAGCATATCAAGATGGAATATTTCCAATGCTTTCTTCAGGACCTGTTGAAAACTACTGCTTATAGAGTGGGATTAAAGTGAGATAAAAACCAATCACCTGTAAATTTCAGGTTTCATGACCAACCACTTACCATTTGTAGTGGTGATGGCACCTCACCCCACCTGGCTGCAGCTCAGGTTGTTAGGAGCACCGCTCTGTCCGTCGGTGTCTCCGCACTCTCGTCTGTGCTGACTGGGGAGGCACATTTGGCCTGTGGAAAAGCAGGTTCCGCTGCCTCCACAAAAGTGGAGGGGCATGCCAGTACACACCAGTGACCTGCTGCAAGATGATTGCAACCTGTGCAATGTTACACAACCTTGCCATGAAGACGGGCACCGAGGTGGAATTATCTGATTATGAGGACCATGATGACGAACAAGCACTGCCTGAACCCAACACTGCAGAAGTTGCAATACCAACAGATGGCAGACACAGACGGGAAGAGATCACACGCAACTACTTTTAAGTAAGTAAAGAGACACAGACAGGTGGAGTATGCACCCAACGGAGTTTAATTTTGTCACTACACAGGTTCCAAAAGCACAATTGTGCAACTCAAATAATATACATTCAATGATGTTAGTCCTGGGTCACTTCCCCATCAACTGAATTACTAATTTTCGTCCACGCCTACCAGTGCCAGATGTTTGTGGCTGGCTGTCTTCACTTGGCGTTTGGGCTGCTGCCTCACCCTGGCGCCTGCTGCTCCTCCGTGTCTCTTCGACAAGGGGGCTTGCCCTGCTGCTCCTACTTGTGCTCCCTTCACTCTCTGGCACATCCAGAGCAGCAGTTTGTGCATTTATCAGCACCTCAACGGCACTGGCCCGACTAGCAATGCCCCTAGTAACCTCATTGCTATTTTGCGTGAGTCCCTCCTGCATGTTTATGCATCTCCTGCATAGCAGGGAAGTGGCTGTGGCCATGCGGTTGATGGCTTTATTTTGTTGCTGCGCACGCTGCTTCTCCTTGCGCCTTGATGCAATTTCCTTATCTAGTTTGGTGCACAGAAGCTGCACCGAATGTGACATATCATGCATCCCTGCTGCAATGTCCTTGTTGACATCAACTAGTTCTCTGATGCCCTTCCCTATGTCTTCCATATTGTTGTTTAGGGTCCTCATTTGGCGTTGGACAGACAAGATGTCCTTTCCCTGCATCCTTTGGATCTTCACCATGCTCCCCTCCAGGCCACGGAACACACTGGGACCCTCCACACGTGCAGCTACACTGCTTTCTCGGAGCCTGCGGCGTCTGGAAACAGTACGGGACACCTCTGCACTGGACTGCAGTGTGGCAGTGCTACCTTCACCAGGCAAGGTGTGTGTCTTCCCCCTCCATGTCACCTGCTGATGACTCCATTTCCAATAGTGGGGCAACAACATGCCTCCTGCTCTGTTGTGCGGCAAGTGTTGTCACAGGCAGTGATGCTGGCATTTCTGGGGATGACAGTAACAGAGGGGATTGTGTATATTCTGGGGATGCCTGCAACTCTGGAGCCATTTCTGTGTCTTGGGATGGTGGCTGTGTACTTGGTGCACCTGTGTCCTCTGATACATTCTGTGCACTTGGACCTGACTCCCATCCCTCTCTGGTGCCACGCCTTCAGTCTCCCGGGAACGCCTGCGAGATGTCTCACCTGTGGACATATGAGCGTACATTGGCTAAGTGCTACTGCCTCACAGCCACTACAATTAAATGATTTTCACTTAAACAATGTACATGTTGCCTGTGCTTCTTTCTGTCTGGAATCATTTCCCTAACTTGCTGGTTGCTATTCTGTATGACATTGTCTTTCATTTCCTGACTACATGTCCCATAATGCATTGCTCCTGTATAGTGCTAGCTGTACTGGACTGGGGTTCACTTAGCCACATGGAGTAAATGGAAGGATGATGGTGTGGGGGGGATTGCTGTGCATGCGTCTTACCTTTTCTGCTGGCAGCTCTGGCTGAGCTGTCTACTTCTCCCAGTCCGCAGATGCTTTCAGGTTCTATGGTTGAGCTCACCATCTCCTCCAGGTCAGTTAGGGGGGTGCTGGGTTCTTCCCTCCACCAGTTTTGCTTGCCTGCTTGTGGTGTTCACCAATTTTTTTTTGTCAGGCTCCTGAGGTCGTACCACCTCTTTTTAAGGTCCTCTATGTCTCTAGGAGTCACTCCAACTGCATTCACTTTATCTTGAATGTGCAGCCAAATGTTCCTTTAGGCAGATTCAGCCACAGTGAGGGACTGCCTGCCAAACAGTTTTCTGTACTCCTTCACCACCTCCTCAACAAGGACCTGCAGCTCCATGCTGCTGAATTTTAGTTTCCTCTTCCTCTCTGGCTGATCTTTGCCTGTGCTGCTTGCCATTTTTCTAATTTAAAAGTGCACAAAACTCTTTCTGCTGCTCAGGGACTCAGCTCAGCTCCAACTGCCTCTCCAGAAGCTTCTAATTAGTTGCAGTTGCCTGTGTAGCCACTTTCTGGTAGGGAGGGGGAGGGTGGTGGCACCTGATTGGCTGCCGGAATCAGTTTCACTTTTCTTTGCTTTCGGATACGGTATTTACCGATTCGGTATTTACCGAATCGGTATTTACCGAATCGGTATTTCCCATTCATTCCTATGGGCCAAAAGGCCAATAAGAATGAATGGGAAATACCAATTTGGGAAATACCGATTCGGTAAATACCGAATCGGTAAATACCGAATGACCGATTCCGATTTTTACCGATTCGGTAAAAAATACAGATTTTTTACCTACGTGTATTTACAGACTCATAAATACCGATTCAGTAAAATTCGGTATTTAAGAATCGGTAAAATGCAATTACCTACATCTGGCCCATAGTCATTTGTGTGAACATTGTCATCTGTAACGTTTTCTAACTATGGCAAATTTTCTAAAGCAGTATATTGTTATATCCACTGGACCCTTCTGGTTGCAGGGATACAAGGCTAGTAGGTTTTCTAAGAAGCTAAGGTACCCAGAGCCAATAACTGAGCTGCACCTTGAAATAGTTTTTCATGGTGTACCGGGTATACAGCAATTTCTTGGGTAAAATATAAAGAGTGAAACATAGAAAGCAAGGAAACCTATGCATTTCCAAAACAAGCACAAGATATGGAGTTTAGAAGCAGTGGTTACTTGCACATCTTTTAATTAGTGGGTATCCATACTAACATGTGAGTTTCAGGACAGTTCTCTAAATGCTTCATTTCTTACACACTGTTTTACATTTGGAATGCAGAGAAAGACAAATGATAACAACACTTGTTCTACTGTTATGTTTTCCCCTAACTCTCCCAATTGAAATGGTACCTCACTTGTGTGGATAGGCCTAGTGCCACATCACATTTTTTCACTGAGAACTGACCCTTTTTTCAATGTGCTTAGCTGTGGATTTTAGGCCCTAGCTCAGCCGGCACCTGGGTAAACCTAGCAAACCTGTACATCTTTTAAAACTAGCCACCTGGAGAAATCCATGATGGGGTGACTTGTGTGGCTCTCGCCAAGTTCGGTTAGCCAGAATCGCTTGTTAATCTCCAAACTTGTTAAAAATCATATTTTCCTCACATTTCTGTGACGGAAAGATCTTGATTCTGAGGGGAGATATAAAACTTCCATCCACCCGGTGTTTCCCAAGTCTCCTGATAAAAATGGTACCTCGCTTGTGTAGTTAGGCCTAGTGCCCGCAGCACGAAACATATTGAAATGCAACATGGATGCATCACATTTTTCCACCTAAAATTGAGTCTTTTTTACCAATGTGGTAAGCTCTAGATTTTGGAACCTAGCTCAGTCGGCACCTATGGAAACCTAGTCAACCTGTAAATTCTTTAAAACTATACACCTAGGGATTTGCAGGGTTGGCTGACTTGTGTGGCTTTCACCACATTTTGTTATACCCAGAATCCCTTGCAAACCTCAAACCTTCACAAAAAACAAATTTTCCTCACATTTCTTTGATGAAAAGTTCTGGAATCCATTGAGAGCCACATACCTCTGTCCACCTTGCATTCTCCTAAGCCTACCAATAAAAATGATACCTCGCTTGTGTGAGTTGCGTACATCTAGTGACTATTCTAATGTGGATAGTAGCTCTAGATTTTGGACCCTAGCTCAGCCAGCACATATTGTAAACCTAGCCAACATGTACATTTTTTAAAACTAGACACTTAAGGGGATCCACAGTTGGCTTTGCAAACGTCAAATTTTGACTAAAAACAAATTTTGCTTTGGTTTCTGTGAAGCACTCAGTGTGTGCCCAGCCAGCAATGATGCGTGGTCCGGGAGGGCCACACTGGTAGCAATGTCTGTTGCCTACTGGACTGCGTCATCTGCAATCGTGACTAGTGTGTGCCAGTCTTAATAGCTTGGTTCGCACACTGCTCTTCTGAGAAACCCTTCTGTCTGGCGCTGTTGAGTCATCATCGGCTTGGCAATTCCTCTTGGATTCCCTCATCCCCATGTCTTTCACGCTGTTAGACCTGTCAGCCCTTTGGGTGGTCCCTCCTATTTATTTATTTATTTTTGTCCCCTTTTTGCCCCTCAATCCTTTCATTTTTATGTCCACTGGGAATTTTAGGTGTTGACCTGGGGGGGGGTTAGGTACTCCTTGACCCCATGGTTCCTCATAGGCCTAGAAATCCCTCCTTTTCTGAGGGAAAGCTTAGTTACCTAAAATGGTGGCCAATAACTGCCATAACGGTCACTTCAGGAAAAGGACCCATAGATTAACAAAGGGAATCTACAACCTTCTGGCCTGTTCTGGACACTTGAGGCTAGGGGTATAAAAGGCCAACTGTAGGGCGGCCATTTTGTCATTCAGAGAGGGTCAGCTAGAGTACAGGCTGTGGCGCTAGTTGGGGGTAGGACATTCAGAGGGTGGACTGCTTTGTAAGGGTTGTCCCCTCATGGTATCACCGTCTCCTTTCCCTGCAGACCTGACCCAGTTAGACTACGTTTCTGTTGAACCTGGACAGGAAGTCTACTCAGGTTAAAAAGGGTTGATCCCTCATCTGGGGTGAGTTGAGAGACTTTTCAAGGAGTGAAGGGGTGTGGAAGTCGGCCCCTCCCCCTGTCCAGTATTAAAGACTAAATCGAACCTTAAGAAACACTGGAAGGTTGGTGTTGGGACAGAGAGAACAAATTTTTTCCTTCCTCCCCTTGTGCTTCGTGCCAACCTGCCACCTGTGCTGGGCTCACCAAGTCTTCCCCTACCTTCCTTCAGTGACGCAACTGGAAGATTCTTCCTCCGCTGTCGGTGGCCTTAGTGGGGAGAGCCGAGGGCTCCTGAGGTGTGCTCCGCTCGTTAGCCAGTCCGCTCTATCTGAGAGAGTGAGGGCTGCTGTGGTGGCGCGGCGCTGCGCCGGACCGGTGAGGAGATCGCTGTCTCCGAGAGGGGGCGGAGATTCAACCAGGAAGAACCCGCGATCGCGCAGGCTCAGAGACGGACCACTGAGCACTCTGGGAGAAGGAGGAGATCCCCGCCTAGCGACGCTACTCCCCTGCGCCTGCTCAGAGCCGCCGCTCGTCAGTGAGATCGGCGGAAAGGAGAGTACCGGAGCCCTAAACCAGCGCGTCCTCCCTCCAAGACCGGCTTGATTGTCCCGGCCTGGCTCGCGAGGGAGGCGCCACTTGAGGAGAAAGTCCGGTAGCGGACTGGAGCGATCCAAGTCCCGGTCAGCTTCAAGAGAATAAGTAAGCGAGGGAAGGGGGGCTCTTGGCTGGAGGGAGGAGGAGAGTGAGACTGGGACTGCATCGGGACTCTAGTTCTGACTGACAATCTGAAATTAGACTACAGGATATTCCCTAGGCGATGTACTGAGACACTTTCACGACCCTATAGGTCCATCTCCTTTGGTGCAGTGTTTCCCTAATTTGGTAAGGTTAAACTTCCAGGAGCAGCACCCCAAAGTCAAGTCGGTGTAATAAAGTGTGGGGCTGTAACTGATTTGATACAGAATACTGTGGGCCTATGAGGAGAGAGTGTGGGATCCCACGTGTCTTCTGAGAGACTAGAGCAAGCTGGGTAATTTAATTCAGTGAAATAAAAGCGTGTCTGTCTCCATTCAGATCCCTAGCTGCTTGCACTGTGACACAAGGGTCCTGTATCTGGAATTGTACTAAGAACCTGCATCAACCGGATTATACTGTTCTTGAGACTGTGAGGGGTAATGTACAACTGTGTCCTCATGTAGAGAGAGTTAACCAGATCTGAGACCTTTTCTGGGAACGTGAAATTTATGTAATGTTTCCTTAATCTGCGGAATTTGTCAACCCGTCTCCTGTCATTTAAAAGTGAGAGAAGGGGAATTTTGTTCCAACAAATGCAATGTAATGTGAAGTTCTCTTTTTATTGATGCAACAAGACTGATGGTGAAGTATTTGATGTGCATAGTGGCAAAACTATCAGATGAAATAAGCAAGAGTATACAGAATTCTTTTATAAAAGTGAACCGTATTTTTCTACAACTGGTGTAGTGTTATTTTTGAATGGATGAACGCTGAGTTATTACAGGGTGTGATGCGAGCCTTACACTTTGGCCTTTTGGTTTGACCTGCCTTTACTGCGCCAGGCTACCCTAGGTAATCTGGAGACCCCAGGTCCAACACACGCAGTTAGGAAACATTTTATTGAAATGGGATACACACATTTTTGTACAAATAACAAATTGAGAAAATAGCTCCAGGCTTTCGAAAGAAAGACTGGTGTGCGTTGAATTGTAAGGTGAACTGGCTCCAGGCAATAAGTGTGTACTGAACGGCAAACAGATAGATTATTGATTGGAAAACAAGCAATCCCAGGGGATGTATGATGAAGTTATAGGAGTGCATGTGTGTCTGCTTAGGGCTGAGCCACTGATTTTTAAGCAACTAAAACAAATTAATAAAAAGCAAAACTTGCCATAATCGATATTTGCGAAGCATGCATTTAGGTGTGGCATTTATGAACATTAGCTGAACAGTTCTCTTCTAATAATGTTGTTTTAATAGTGTTGAGTTTGTGCGGGTGCCTTTCAACATATGGTCTAGGGCATGCTGTGTTCATTTTGTACCTGTGCCAGGAAAATTTCATTCAAGGTGTTCATATTATTTTGAGCAACTTAACAGAGGCAATAGCTTCGGTTTTATTTTTCTACAAGTGCATTTTTGGAGCTCTAGACTCACTCACTGCAAGTGACAATCCGACGTTTGGAATTTGGGTTCAGCTCATACTGCACAGTCATTGTCACACCTCTTGGGAATAGATGCTCTCGTTATTTTTTTCTATTCAGCACTCATCTGGGTGCATAGCAACGCTGAGGATGCTGTAAAGGGCCTTCCCATCACAGGAGAAAGCAACCCAGAGACCTTTCCATTGAAGAACACATACATATCTCAGCTCTGCTCTACTAATTGGGAACAATGTTTTCTGCATTTAATCTGGATACCTTTATACACTATGCTTTTTGTGCCAATGCAGTTCATTTCTCTTTTAATGAGACTTTGCTCTTATTTTGAATTTATTTTGAACTGTTCTCAAGCTTACAACGATGTCGGATTCATTAAAATCGTCAAGCAAGGATGAGAGAGGATATGGCCTAACGGTTGACCTCAAATCTGGGGAGCAGGGTTGGAGTCTCCACAAGGACGCACAAAATCACTTAATCTCTCCGTGCCTAACAAAAATGAATGTGTTCATGTAAAGCGGTCTGATGCCAGATACCTTCGTGTCAAGTTCGTGCTATAATAAATTCAGTAGGACAAAAAAAAAAGTTGCTTGACATTATTGCCTGCGATATACTTAAATATGCTTTTTACTACTCACTTACATTTGGAAACACACATATATACCCAGTTTGCGCCAAAAAACTGAACCAAAGTAAACCTTGGTTTTTCAAGAAGGCTAATTGGCAGAGGAGAAATGGAGTTGGGAAAAGAGTAATCATCGATGTAGGTTATTGAACGTGCAATCCTGACCACCAGTACCAAGTCACCATGCCATTATTGCCAGCTTCACACAAATGGATGTTCCACTCACTGCCCTCATCATGTGCATTCTGAAGGTGTCCAAATAGTCCTTTGCTTCTTTTCTGAGCTTGCGGCCAGTGCACTATTTGTGATTTTCTTTTTAAGTGAACGTCTCTCCTTGTTTCTCTTTTTTCAGGCTCTTCATGCCCCCTTCCTCCCTTGCTTTCTCTCTCTCTCTCCATCTCCCTTCTTCCTCTCTCTCGCTACCTCTCCCCCTCTTCCGCTCTCACTCTCCCCCTCCCAACTTCTCTTTGTCCCCCTCCCTCTTTCTCTCTCCCTCTCCCTCTCACTCCCCTCTTCCTCTCCCTCTCTCTTGCCCACTATCCCTCTTGCTTTCTCTCTCCCCCTCCCTTTCATGCTTCCTCTCCCTCTCTCTACCCCTTCCCCTCATGCTTCCTCTCTCTCCCTCACCCTCTCCGCAAGACAAGGCTCAAAAGCATTTGCAATGCAATAGGTCTCGCTTTACTGAAGTTTGAGCTATTGGTGTTGCATTATTTTAGCAATGCCAGTAGCTCAAACTTTAATAATGCAAGACCTATTGCATTGCAAATGCTTGTCTGATGAGTTGGTAGTGGGCATTGGTGGCGGCTCTGAAGTTGCTGTGGGTTTCCGTGGACTCCAGGCCTTTTTCAGGCAGTGGCAAGTGTGTCTAGACTCTCAAAGTTCGGTGGTGAATCATCTAGCTTTCTTGGTGTGTGAGTTGTCCTTTTTCTTGGAGGGGGCTATGGTGTTGACACTGTCGGAGATCCAACTGTGCAGGGTTTGGGCTGCGGTGTTGGGGTTGTTGTTGTCCGCAATGGTTGGGGTGGAGTTGCTGAGTGTTGAGGTTAACTGGTCGTCAGTGAATCTGGTCCAGTTTCTTCGTGGGAGCAGGTGCTGATGTCTGTGGATGGAGGGTGTTCGGAAGGTGAAGTGGATGCATCGATGGTCAGTCCATGGGAGTTCGGTGGTATGGCTGAAGGTGATGGAGTATCCTGTTGTGAAGAGGGGGTCGAGGGTGTGACCTGCCAAGTGCTTGGGTTCAGTCACAATCTGGCGGAGTCCAATGTTGTGGAGGTTGTCCAGGAGAGATGTGGTGCTGGGGTCCAGTTGGTTGTAGAAGTGGAAGTTGAGGTCTCCCAACAGGGGGTAGTTGGTGGACGCGATGGTATGCGGGGAGATAATGTCCGTGATGGAGTTGGTGAAAAGTCTGCAGGGTCCAGGGGGTCTGTAGATGAGGGTTCCTCAGAGGGTGGAGGTAGGGCTCGCCAGTATTTTGAAGTGAAGGTGTTCAATCAGGTCTGTGGGCTTGGAGAGTGTGCTCAGGTGGACGGTGGATTTGTAGATGATGGCGATTCCTCCTCCCGGGCAGGTGGGGGGTCCTTCCTAAAGATCTTGTATCCTTGGGGAATGGCGGTGGCGATGTGCGGTCCCGAGGTGGTGTTGGTCCAGGTTTTGGTGAAGAATGCTACATCCGGGGTGGTGCTGTAGAGGAGGTCCCAGATTTCTGTGTTCTGTTTGTGGAGGGATCGGACATTGAGGAGGATGCATTGCAGGGTCTTCGTTTTTGGTTGTTCTTTTGTGGGCAGGTTGCGCTGGGTCTGTGATCTTGGCAGTGCTGTAGGTGTGCCAGCAGCGGTGACAGCTGAAGGGTCCGTGAGTGTCGGCTGCTGATGCTAGCTTGCAGTTGTTGTTGCAGCCTGGGTTGAGAGCATGGAGTGCTGCAGGTTTGTAGCGTTGGCGGTGCAGAAATCCAGGGTTCCTGGCGCTGGTCACAGTCAGGTCACAGACGGGCAATAGACATTGCTCCCAGTGCGGCCCGCTCGGACCACGCATCATCACTGGCTGCACACACACTGAGTGCTTTAGGTGCCACAAACTCAGTGCACCACAAGTCACTGCCATGTGGCGTTATTGAGGCAGAATTCATTAGGCAAAAGTACACCCGTTTCAGGCTATTGTTCGTATGGATCCTAAAACAGGTAAGCTGCCTCCATTAGATTTACAAAGAGGCTTAAAAGGAAGAGTTGTGTATTTACTTTAGATGTTTTTAAAAACTCTTGAAACTATTGCTGTGAGAAAGGGGAAACTGAACCTGTAGTTATTCTAGTTAATGGTGTTCCTATAAAGAGTCGAAAAATATGGCAAGAAGTAGCAGATGTCAGCAAAGTGCGAAAGGCTATGTTATATCTCATCAAAAACAATGTTTACTACAAAAATGTGTATGTAGAAGAATAAGAAATCGATTAAGTTGATGATAGCAAAGTTTCAATTGGCCAAATTGAAAAATTGGACATCTCCAAAAGTGAAGAAATTTATGAACATTATAGTGTACATCCTTTACATTCAAAGGAAGTGATTGGAAATACTATTGAATTATTCAAAATGAAGAAAGCAAAGGGAACTCCCATGAGTGTTTGGGAAAGAAGTTTGGAAGCTCGTTGTTTTCCACAGATCTTCCCCACTGGAAAAGGTAGACAATATGACACCTAGTACAGATTTCAGCATTAGAATATCGTACAAGAAGATTGTACTCAGAAGATCGAATATTTCGACAATGTATTCCATATTTATTTCATCTTTTGTTCCATATGCCTACACAGCGGTCAGCAGGGCTCACAATTCAAATTCAGTCTTGATTAATTTATTTTAGAGTCGCTGCCTGCGCACAAGCTGAGTGCTTCAGGTGCCACTAACTCTGTGCAGCACAAGTCAATGCCATGTGGCTATGTACCCTTGCTGACCCCTGCCTCTGGCCTACTCTGCAGTTAGAAGGGCTCACAATTAAAATTGAGTCTTCATTTATTAATTGTGAAAAATTGAGGAAGCGGGATTACCCTGAAAGAACCATGAATAAATGGAAAAAAAGAGCCAAAAATTAACCCAGGGACAGTCTCCTGGAAACCACTCAGAAGACACCAGAAACTGACCTGATGACCTGCGTAACAACATTCAATATAGCCTCGAATAATGTAAAGAAAATAATTAACAAAAATTGGAGAATTTTGACCTCAGGTTACCTCCCCTGGCCAAAACCCAGATTTGCTAACAAGCGAACGAGAAACATTAAGGACTTCCTGGTCCATACCAGAGCACCACCAAGAAATAGGGAGGACACTACCCCAAGACTTTGGAACAATCCCCCAGTTCTAGGACACTATCCGTGTGGCTCATGCTTGGTCTGCAACCTCACTACAGCAACAAAGAGCATACAACTACTACCAGTCTTGAAATGGACAATAAGATGCCACACGAATTGCAATATGACACACTCAATCTATATGATCACCTGCCTCTGTAGTCTTCGTTACATAGGGATGACATGCCGCAAAGTCAAACAGAGAGTTGGCGAACATAAAAGCAATGTCAAATGCAAAAGGAACACAACAAAAATGAGCAATCACTACATTGAAGCCAAACACACAATGGATGACCTACAATGAGTCATTCTGGAAACTCTTGCGACAAAAATCACAACACAGAAAAGGTGTTGTTTGAAAAGGACAAAAAGATGGGTACATGGCCTCAGAACCAATTAAAAGAGACTCAATGATAATATACCCTGGTTGAGCCTAAACAAGTAGAGAATTCAAGAATGATTAAAACACAAACTACCCACCGAGGGGACAGATCCCCATAAGAAAACAGCCACGATGAAAAGGGACAACTGTAAAAAATCGAATCAAGAAATTGACATTCAACAGGGATTGGAATTCTCTATATTATTAGTTTTTCTGTCAATATATTTTTTCTAAACTAATTTCTGTCACCCCTTAATATACAAATCCTCAAATATCAGGATCCAAATACCTAATAAAAGACAAGTCGCCAAACTCATAATTTCTATATAGCAAGAATACCTAATCTTTATCAACAATACATTCAACTTCATTAAAATGGAGTCCCCTTTTCTATTTTTGTCACTCTACTTCCTTAAAAACACACCACCCGGAAGAGAACCCCTAACCAGGCCGCCAGTGGAAGAGCCAGCACAAGTTGTGCTTGGTCTGCAATCAGGTAGAAAGAATCAAGCCTCGAGGAAGCCTCCAGCCAACGAAAATTGTAAAGTATAAAACCAGAAATGTATATTGCTATTTATACTGTCTCCCCCCCCAGCATACTGAGATCTTCCTGGCCGCCCGCTGAGGTCCGAACGAGAGGACTCAAAGGTAAGCGCATATGCATGCGGGCGCTGTGGTAAAAGCTATCTAACGCAATAATGAGGGTTAAAATACAATGTGAATTATAAGAGAATAAGTATCCTTGAAAAGGAATAGTCTGTTTTGAATTTACCTGCATGTACGAATCTTTAATTGAACCACAGCCAATGAGACTTGCACTGACAATCCCTCCCGAAAATGTACTAACAATCATTTATCGTGATAAGAGAGAAACGCTTACAATAACATGTGTTTACTTCTAAAGAAACGCTGCCTGCTAAACACATTACGTGGGCAGCCCCTTTCTCACCCACATGCACGCTAGCCCTATTGCTGTCGCCACAGGCACTCTAGCTTCATGAGGACAAAACACCCGTTCGAGTGCGCTTCACCTTAAAATCAACGAGCGCCACGTTAACCATTGTACCTTAAAGGACAACTAACAAAAGGTTTCTTTTAAGAAAAGGCAGAAAGAGAAAAAAATGCAAAAACAGTAAGACACCACCTTATGAAACATAACTACTCCCTTTCTTAATATAGCCCAGTATTGAATCCATAGCGATATTTTTAATGATACACTAAAATCACCCTTTAGAAGGGAGGTAGCCTACAAAGAACAAAGAGAGAATTTTGCCAACATAGGGGCTGATTAGGATGGCGGTGAATCCGCATTCTCCGGGCTGGCGGAAGCCACCGCCGGCCTGGCGGATGCGGATTCACCGCCGCGGCCACAGACATCACCCACCGCCAGATTAGGATGGCGGTGGGATTGCGGTGGGACCAGCGGCGGACGGCAGGTCCATCCGCCGCTGATCCGTGGGGTGTGGAGGGCTATTTGGTGGCGGTGTCTGCAAGACACCATCAGCCAAATTACAATGTGCATTGATACATGCTTTTCCACGCGGCTTTTTCGCCTTGAAAATCATGTGGTCTTTGGTGTTTGGGGGCCCGTTGTGGTCCCCCAGGGTGTCGGGGGTGGGGGGTGCACATGGGGGGTGCCTGCCGCTTTGTGCATGTAAATGTAAAACATGCTTTTTTAACCTTGCGGCGGGTGCTGCTTCAAGCAGCACCCGCCGCAAGGTTAAAGATACGGGATGTGACCGCCGGGGTGGCGGTCACATCCTAATTGCACCAGAGGGACCGCCGCTGCCCCTGCGGACGGTCCCTCCACCTCGAGGCTGGCAGACGGACGCAGGTCCGTCCGCCATCCTAATAGGCCCCTCAGTTTGTCGAAGGACTTTGCCTTGAACAAACGAATTGCCATATTCTAGTTACTTTTCTCTTGTGACACTTAAACAGTAAGGAGAATAGATTGCAATCATTCTCAGTCATTTATTATGTTTCCTCCTCCCCCGCTCCATTTCTTTATATTTACAGGTACAGCCAAGGAATCAGGTTAATACACCGTGATCCCTCAAGACTCTAGCCCTTAATGGTCTATAATCACAGAGACACATTGGTCTCTTTCACTCTTTCCTATTTTAAAATCTTTTTCACTCTAGGTCCTGAAGAAAGCCCACTTGACCCGCATGGGCAAATATTGAGGCTGAAACACGTCGACCTTTTTACGGACAATTTTAAGTGCAGGTGATTCCTAATAAACCCCCCTATGCACGGAACTGATTTTAAAACCAACTCCGAACCCAGAACCATTAGAAGATTTTTTCCAACCTGGCTATACGCGTTGTTTTATAAAAACTTTGCTGTGAGAATTCACCATGAAACCCCTGTATTACTAATCACTACCAGGGAAATACCTCCGGGTGGAGGAAGAATAACTACTAACTCTATGATGATGCTGTCACGTTCCTAAAGAGTAAGGCAGAGAATCAAGATATACCACCACCACCAGCCTCTGTACGTGAATGAGGATTTTTTTATCGGTACAGTGTACGAAAATTAAAAAAAATCCCTGGTTTGCAGGACAAGTGATCCATCCCCCATTTTTTTTTTTTTAAATAAGATAACCATTGCTGAAACGAGGGAGGGTTAGGATCCAACCATGCGGATGCAAGATATAACCGTAGTATCGCCATACCAATGAAGAACAATTCTTCTCCAAATTTCCCCTGAGTATTCTGGGCGACACAAAGTCCTATCAAGGTAGGAGAGAGGACAAATCTGCCGCCTAGGGATACCTTAAAGAAATTGGTAATGTCTTGCTTAAGTTTACGGAGGGCATCACAAGAGGCAGAGGGTTCCTCTCCCCGTCCCCCATTTTGCAATCCTTTTAGGTGTGTAATACAGCGAGAAGCAAGGTTTGGAATATTAGGCCTGGAGTCGGGCCGGAATCAAGCTGTTCTGTGCTAATTTGACGGAGTGAAAGAATAGGTTTTCAGAGGCCCCGGTTTCCACTCCACACTATACCGCCCGAGCACCCATGTCATCTGTCATTAGTGAGTTAAAAAAATTATAAAATAGACATATAGATAGGTCTGTGGTCCTTCTCAGATTGTCAAATATGTTGTTACTAGCAAAACCAATTAGCCCTCCAACTTTCTTATTTAAAAAATATCTAATTTTGATGTATTTATAGAAATCACTCCAATCTAGCTCATACCGTTCTTTAAGATTATCGAAGGAAGCCAGGCCTGAAGCAGAAAAAAACACTCTCAACTTGGTCAGCCTGGCATCGCACCATTTTTGGATAACTGGGCCTTTAAAAATCTCCAGTAAATTGGGATTATTGCAAAGTGGTGAATAATGATTGTCCGGGCCTAAATCAATCAGTATACGTATTGATTTCCAGATTTTATGCCCTGGATCAAGGTTTTCAAGCAGACTTTCTTATAGTGGCTGTAGCTTAAAAATCGCGAAGCCCAGCCCCACGCTTCCACACCGATTATGAGTTTGAGGGGGGTTGGCACCCTCTCAGTCATATTATTATCTCTTGGCTTATTTTGTATTGTGACTAAATGATATAGTAGTTTTGTAGCCCAACAATAAAGTCTTATATTAGGAAGAGCCAAACCACCCCTCTCCCTGGGTAAGGGGAGATATTTGTATGCTCTTCTTGGCTTACCATATGCCCAGATAAAGCAGTAAAATAAATCTTCGATTTGTTTGAGACAATCCGTAGAGTATTCAAGTGGGATTGCATGCATACAATATAAAAAGTTTGGAAAAAATAACATTTTGATGATATTACATCTGCCGATAATAGACAGATGTAAGTTGTGGATTCTCATCAGTTATGATTTAGTTTTAGCTATTAATGGGTCTATGTTATTTTTGACTATTTTATCGATGTTAGCAGAGATGTCAATCCCCAGATATATTACATGTTTGACCGCGTGAGTATCATTGATTGTTAAGTTCTGTTTATCCATGATTTACGTTTTGGTACGGTTTAGCGAGTACCCAGAAAGTGTCCCAAATCTCGCTGCTTCTGCCTCAATTTTGACCATATCACTTACGGGGTCGGGAGTCACAAGGGCGATGCCGTCACCATACGCCAAAACTTTGGTTTCCCAGCCTTGGGTGACAATAGGCCTAATAATTTCGTTTATTTCCAATTGGCGTAGAAAAGGGTCGATGTAAATTGCAAATAAAAACGGCGAGCTTGGACATTCCTGGCGGGTACCCCTCTTGTTCTCTTAAAAATATCTGTAAGTCCACCATTGACAAGGAGGCGTGCAGTAGGGTGAAAATATAATATTTAAAAAGCTTGCAGAAGTCCTTTACCCACTTTGACCCTCGCCAGAGATTCCCATAGAAAAAGACAGGAGACCCTGTCGAAGGCCTTTTCTGCATCTTGCAAACTTAATGCCATTGGGTCACTGGAAACATCTGCAGCATCAAAAAGTGAGATAACACTTCTTATATGATCCGTCGTCCCTCGCCCTGGTATAAACCCAAGTTGCCTGATAGCGATAACCTTGTGGATAACAGAGGCCAGGCAAGTGGCAAGGATTTTGGAGTACATCTTGCCATCACTGTTGATTAAGGTTATAGGGTGGTATGAACCGAGTTCAGATGGTATCTTATTTTTTTTAAGAAAGACTACAATTTTGGCCTGCAACCAGGATTCCGGTGGTCTGCCACCTTTGAACACTTGTATGAATAGCTGAGTCATGCAATCTTTGAGCTGTGGCGATTTTTTTTTAAAGCATTCAAGAGGTATATTATCTAACCCAGTAGCCTTGCCATTGGGGAGGCTGTTGATGCATAATATCTCGATCCATTGCGGAAGTTCATCAAGCCATAGCAGGTCTTCTGGAGAAAATTGTTCCAAAGGGATAGAGTTAAGATATGCATCAATGTCTCCCGGGCTTCCAGATGAGTCTTCACTATATAATTTCTGAGAGTATGAGTGAAACACATCACAAATTCCATCTGGGTCTGTGATCAACCATCGCTCAGGGTAATTTATTTCTTGTATTGTATTCAGAGTGATTTTTTGTCTTGCTCTGATTGCAAGGTGATGGCCTACCTGCTTGCTACACTCGTATGCCTCCTCCCACCATGCTATAAGTTTATCAGCAGCTGTATTTGCTATAATTTCCGTGACCGCTGATTTTGCGACTGCTACCTTAGTCTGTGCTTCAGCGGGGTCACCCCCGGCTTGAAGCACGGAAATCAGTTCTTTCTCAATGACGGCTATTCTGGCTAGTGTGTCATTTGTCAAGGAGCGGTTTTTAAAATTAAGTAATAGTGAAAATCTGAGGGTTCCCCCGTATTCCAGCTTTTAGCGCATCCCAGACAGTTTCAATATCTGTTCTCCCCAAGTTCTCATGAAGAAATTGAGGAATCCACATTCTCATATGATGACAGTAGTCTTGATTGAGAAGTAGAGCTCGTTCAAAACTCCATGTAGTACTTCTCTAACCTTTGGGTGGTTTGCCCTTTAGCTCTACCATTAGAGGGTTGTGATCAGCGAGAATATGAGGTGCTTTTTCAATAGAGCAGTTGTGAAGAGAGAGTGGGATACTAACATATAATCTAGTCTGGCAATTTTTTTGTGGGGATGGGAGAAGTAAGTGAAGCCAGGTTCAGAAGGATCCTTCCAGTTCTAGTTCCACGTCCAGAGATCAGAGAGGGCATGTTCCTGACATAATGTCTTTAGCGCCCGGAACATCTTAGCTTTCCGGCCATTATATACCCAGTCAGTTTCTGCTTTTAGTTGTTTATCTGCAGGTATGTTGATATTGAGGCCCCCACATATTATTATGGGGAGTGGCCAAGTGGCTAATTCATTATTTAAGTAAGGAAAAACTTCTGGGTCATCTAGGATGCTGCTTTGTATGTGGGTGGACCTGCACACCTGTATAAACGTTCTTATTCAAGGTCTAAGCTGTGTTAATAGGCTCCTAGCTGCGTAGCAGCGTGCTATCTCGCTGTGGGGTTTAGCCCTAACCCCTTGGTAATAATGGGTAAATACAAGGCTTGGGATACCCCAAACCTGTGCGATGCACAGCTTGTGACACTAAGGTCTCATTACATTTCCGATATTATACAAATATTATTCAAATTGCTTGTTAACAAACTCAAACACAAGTTAGATGCTGGTTAAACATAATAACCTTGTATTCATCATAATTGATAATACAATATGCACTACTCAAATTTAATTACATCCTCATAACTCCGTGATGCAATATCATACAAACGCAATATTTCAAGGTTAAACAAACAAAAAAATGCAACTTTGAAAATAAATCCCAATTAATTTAGGGTTGTGGTCAACCCTTCTTCAGGGGTATTCTGTAACAACAAGGTAGAGAAGATGGTGTAGTTTTAAGGTGTCATAGTGGCAGCATATTTAGTTAGTTTTTTGAGCATGAAAATCTTTGTGATGTGTTTTGCATTGTCTTATGTGTAATTTTCTTTTCTCTTTTTTTTTTTAGAGGGATATTTTTGATCCATACTGTGTCTGTGCAGAGTACGTGGTGGTGATTTTAGCTGCTTGTGGCAAGTGAGTGGTATTGTTTTGGAGTGTATAGGTATTTTTGGTAAAGGTGCATTTTGGTTATTACTTTTTTTACAAAGTGTTTGTTGTTGTTGACTTGTTTGACAAGTTACCTTTATTAGTAATCATTATGGATAGCCGTAGAATGACTGCTCAGCAGGTGGTTGGTATGCTTCTTGAATCTTCCTCTGAGCCGGATTATGAGACTGACAGTGTGTCTGAGGGAGAGGAAGGAGGGGAAGATTCTGGCAGTGAGTTTTCTCTCCACATGGAATCATCGGATGATGAAGGTACTCTCAGTGCAGATGAAGGGCCTGTTTTAGAGGAGGATACTGTTGTGCCGATGGTGCAAGAGGCTGCTAGGCTTCCTACTGGAAGTGCTGGACTCTGGGTTGATCTTCACCCCCTGAGCGGTTGCCAGGAGTGGTGAGTTCCCTCTCGATTTGATACAGGTAAGGTGTTTTGATACTGAGTCCCCATTTATTTATTTTTGGGGACTTTGGTATGTTTACATTGTAAACTAATTTGCCCTTTTGTACACAAAAAAATATTGGAAAATAATGTGCCCTTTATGTACATAGAAATATAGAGCGATGTACAGCATGTGCATATAAAAATAATATTCCCCCCTTTTTTTCGACTAGAGTATGACACCTATGCCTTTAGTGCTAGCAATTGCCGTACACAGGTATATGGTTGTATCGTTCCTTATATTGTGTGTTAAATTTCTTTCACAATTACTGTGCAGTAGTTACATCTAGGTCCTGAAGAAAGCCATGATCATAGGAAGATCTGGAGTGGCTGAAACATGTCGACCTCACCACTAGCGCGCACGTACATTAATTCAGAGCGCTCTTGCCCTTTTTCATCTTTGACACCACAGGATACCGAATAAATGTATTTTTTTCCTCTGGTAGTCAATTTTAACTCACTTATTGCTACACTGCACACACATTCACCGCACTGCTTTATGCTTCATTGATCTCAGGTGATCTAGCTTTGGATTACTTTGAAAACATCCGCAAGCTCCTCCTTTACACTAGCAAGGAGTTGTAGCTCCTTGGTTGCACTAGTGTGCAGCCGAGAGAAGATCCCCAAATGATGAAGCATGCCATTTCCGTGGGCGATGGGAATCCGTTCTCTTAATTGAGACTCCTTCTATGTTTATTTTTCCCTGTTGAATGTACTGCTGCAATGTCTATCTAAACATCTCTTTTTGAGACCCGCGGATTTTTGTTGTTGCTGAACTTTTATGATACACTCACTCTAAACTATGGCGAGCTATATTTCATCTAACGGTACTATACATCAAAACTCCAAATCATATTACATCCTGAATTAACTCGTGGGTCCCTAAGACATCCTAAATGTGGCGCATAGTGGAGAACCCCGTAAAATCATTAGATGTGCCGTGAGTTCATGCAAATAGCCGCTGTAAATTATAAAGGTCAATGTAATCAAAAAGTCCGGTAAAAAGTGCGAGTGCAAATTGTGTACAAATGATCTATTCTAGAAAGTCATGAACAAAATGTTCACTGATAACCAATATGATCAACAGACATATGTCTGTTATGAATATGAACTTATCATAGAAAAAATAACAATTCATAATGATCATTACGTGCTCAGCTCGTCATGAGCACCAATGGTGTTAAGGGAGTACGGATGTGCGCTTGTGTGGTGTAACGCATTGTTTACGTCTGTAGGCTTTCTATACACCGATGTTTGTAGACCTGTTTCAGTCTTCTCAATTTCAATGTCTAAAAAATTGATTATTTTGGACTGGATTTCATGGGTGAACTGTATTCTGGGATTGAAAAGATTTAGTTCATGAGTGCATTCCTCCAACACTGTTTTGGTTCCTCTCCAAATGACGAGTATATCATCTATGTAACGTAAACAGATGATTGCATTTTCACGCCATCTCGGGTTCTGTAAGATGTACTGATTCTCAAAATGTGCCATAAAGGTGTTATTGTAGGAAGGGGCCCGGGAAATCCCATGGCGGTACCTGTTTTTTGCAAATGATACCGGTCCTTCAAACCAAAATAACTGTGGTACAAAGAAAAATGTAGTAACTCAAGTAAAAATATGCCTGTGTCATGTGCTGTTGAGGATTGTAGTAGTCTCCATTCCACCGCATCTAAACCTTCATTGTGAGGAATAGAAGTGTATAAGGCAACAACGTCGATGGTACAAAGAAGAATATCTTCGTCAAAATGGTGTCTAATAGTTTCTAGTTTCAAAAGGCAATCTGTTGTATCCTTGACATATGTTTCCCACGATTGCACTTGAGGTTGTAAATGATAATCGAGGTATTGTCCAAGTGGTTAATGAATGGACCCACATCCGGCTACTATGGGTCGAAATAGCGGGTTGGTTGCATTCTTATGTACTTTAGGGAGCATATATATATGCGGTATTTTGGAGTCTCAATTTGTACGAATTTTCTGGTGCTCTCCGTGATTAGACCATTATCCACTGCTTTTTGCAAGATGGACCCCAGTTGATCCCTAAATTCTCTCGTCTGGACTGTTTCAAACTGGATGTAAGTTTCCTAATTGTTAACATGAATGTTAACATTGTGTTCATAAAATGCGTTGTAAAAGACTGACAAGGGCTCCCCTTTTTCTCCGCTGGTTGAAATGTCATTTCTTTCTCTTGTTTTAGTGCGTTGAGGATACATAGTTTCTTTCCTGGTTAAATTTGTGTACTTTGGATTTGTGTATTGAATTTGTTCCAAATCTTTCTTGACCAGAATCTCAAAGCTGTCTAGAGTCTTGTGAGACAGTGGAGACATAAATTTACTCTTGGGGCGTGAAGTTTCTGGTGGACTCTTTCTCCGGTTTCCTTTCTTTTATTAATTTTTTTTATCTGTCCTCATTTTCTAACCTTGTCATGCCGTTAGAATCTAAGCTTGGAGTTAAGATGGCCGCTGAAAGGAGCCCTAGTGTGGAGCTCCGGGGCTAGGGATCTCCAATTTTGGACTAAATCCCCGAACAACCCCTAACTGTGTCACCATACCGAACGGAACCACAGCCAGCCGATCTGAGCACACCTAAGTTTGAAACCAAGCCAGAAAGAACAAGGAAGAAGAAAGAAGCAGGCGAGAACAAGGGTACCTGGTCAGTGAACCAGACACTCCCTCAGCCATCTCGTGAGGAACAGCCTGATGGGGGACAACAGCTGTGGAGAATGCGCAAGACTGGCGACATCTGCGCTGCAGCACAAGGCAAGCCGATGAGTCGGGAGAAGCGGAGGAGCCTTCTGCGGGAGCCCCCGGTGCCTGTGGTCACGAGCTGGCCGCTGCGGAGGTGAGGGGCAGAGAGATCCCTGGGACCGTTGGTGAGGGTGCGTCCATTCCCTGCCCCAGACCTGCCCTCGCTAGCTCGCACAGGGGGGAGGCGTGCGACCACCTAGACGGTGAAGTGAGTCGGTGTAGCGGCGCGCCTGACCTTAAAATGGCGGCCGCGTGAGACACAACTACTGCCTGAGTGAGCGCCTCTTACCGCGAGCTACTGCCCCCGCCTACAACAACGATAACACAAGAGCATCGGACAGCGTGAAAGGACTGGGGCCTCGTTAACGAACAGGAAGTCCACAGATCCAACCTATCCTAAAAAGAGAAAAAGG